>NW_026316162.1:0-342 GCF_001194135.2 Octopus bimaculoides | reverse complement strand
AGATCAACTGGAACCCTCGACGTCATAAGCGACGGAGTGCCAACAACAAATTTCATTTTCATAAGCTTATTCCATTAAAATCTCTCTTAAAAGTGTCAGTGGTATTCACTTTTATGGTAAACACCTGACAGATTTTTTAATGAAGACTGCTTTTGAAGAAAAATAGTATAAACTGGCATTATTTGGGTTGTAGAGTATTCAAATATTTTTTCAAGTAATATAATAAAAGTTATTTTTATTAGATTTCAAGAAATACAGATCAAGCATGGTATCTATGGGTATATCTAAACTTTAAAAATGCTTATTCTATTCTGGAATAAAATAGTATGCTAGTTGTAAAAC
>NW_026316161.1:0-291 GCF_001194135.2 Octopus bimaculoides | reverse complement strand
GGGAATAGTTGATTACATCAACTTCAGTGTTTCACTGGTATTTATTTTATTGACCACCGAAAGAATGAAAGGCAAAGTCGACCTCGGTGGAATCTGAACTCAGAACATAAAGACATGAAATACTGCTAAGCATTTCGCCTGATGTGATAATGATTCTGCCAGCTCACCACTTTAATAATAAAAATAATAATAAAACATTCTTAGTTTATTATATATCAAAAAAGACATAACAAACACTTAGCAGAGTATATCTGTATCTATCTATCTATCTATAGGGATATTAGTGATCTG
>NW_026316160.1:0-403 GCF_001194135.2 Octopus bimaculoides | reverse complement strand
TTGTGTCCATGAGTTGAGCGTTGACGAGCAAGCAAACCAGCGGAGATTGTTGCTCGCTGATTTTTATTGTTGTCACTTAAAGCATGCGGAACCCATGCTCCATACTTCTGAACCTTTCCCATCGAGTGAAGATGCTTCTCGATAGCAGTGTCGGTGCATTGCATTTTCTCTGCCAGTTCCCTTGTCGTACGACGAGACTTTTCGTGCAAAAGTTGGCTTAATCGCTCTTCATCGAACTCAAGTGGACGGCCAGAACGAGGTGCATCTTTGAGTTTAAAATTTCCATTTTTTAACTTGGCATACCAATTACAAGCGGTTGTTTCAGATATGGTAACCTGTCCATACATAGCACAAATGTGGCGAGCAGATTTTGCGGCCTTAGAACCTTGATTAAAAGCAAAAA
>NW_026316159.1:0-877 GCF_001194135.2 Octopus bimaculoides | reverse complement strand
ATATATATATATATGTATGTATGTATATATATGTATATGTATATGTGTATGTGTGTGTGTGCGTGCGTATATATATGTGTATGTATATATATATATATATATATATATATATATATGTAGGTGACGTCTTGTACCCATATATGTATGTGTATGTGTGTGTGTGTGTGTGTGTGTGTGTGTGTGTGTGTGTGTGTGTGTGTGTGTGTGTGTGTGTGTGTAATTAACAGGATGAGATTAAAAAATCCAAGGCTGTGAATAGTTTTCAGAACATTTATAAAGAGATCTTACTGCTGTTTCCAGGATATTTTATATATCCCTTCATCAGAGACGGTGCGAGAAAATGTTTGAGCATTAATTATTGTAGATAAGATATGAAATACAGAGGGAAGTGAAGGAATGAAAATAGTATTGAGATACGTAAGGATATTGTATTTGCAGTTCCATTATTTAAGCAGAATGGTGTATATGCAAGTTTCCTGTACATATATATATATATATACATATATGTACGTACATGTACAGGGTGGTCCGAAAGTCTTGTCCGCTCCTCCGAAACGTAATAAGAACAATATAATAATATCAAATACACGTAATGGTTTTAGTATATTCACTTTCATTGACGCTGGCACTGTCACACACCGAGAAGGTCTGTATGAACACCATCATTTCCATGGCACAGAATGATGCGGTGCCATGTCTTGTGTGATATATTATGAAGCTATGTTTTGGTGATTGTTGCAAAGGCAGCCGAAACCGCATCCTTCAACTGTTAGGTATTCTGGTACATGTGTTTGATATCATATTGTTCCTCTATTGTTCTTATTACTTTTCCGTCGGGGGTGATAAGGCTTTAGGACCACCCTGTATGTATGTTTTG
>NW_026316158.1:0-728 GCF_001194135.2 Octopus bimaculoides | reverse complement strand
ATAAGTAGACAATCATCATTTACTTCTTTTACCACTCTGAAATCCTCATAGATTTTTGGAAGTAAAACTCTCCCATTTCCTTGTATAGATCTCTCTCTTTCTCCCTCCTCTTTCTTCCTCTCTCTCTCTTTCTCTATCTCTCAGTTGCTTATAACAATGAAAAATATTAACGCCTGTATTCAATAAAAAAGCAATAACATTAATAATAATAATAACAACAACAATAGTGTTATTAAGAATAAGGTTTTTATAATTTATTTTTGCAAATTCTTGGTAAAAATATTTCAATAATAAAATTTAAGCAGCAGAAGAAACTTTATTCTTCGCAGTTGTTTTGTGATGTATTTGTTTATGATAGAAGCAAAACAAGCATGGCTGTCATCGTTTGAAAATAAAACTTGGGGAAAATTACTCGTCTTTAATACACCTGTTTGATGAATTAATTGGATGATTAATTCCTTCGTTGATTAAAAGTTGTTGAAGATAACATCAGATTCCGAAGTATCATGCCACGCTACGGACAAATTGTTGTGGGCCCGGCCGGTAGTGGTAAGGTAAGGTAAAATCCGTTTGATCCAAGTTAAATTATTTAAGTGCAGTGCTTGTTTAACCCCAGGTCAACTGTCATCGTAAACAGATCTGTGATCAAAAGCATTCCAAACATGACCATCCCATTTTAAAGGAGTATGTAAGGAACATTGGCTGAAGGCGGAATTCTGGTATAAAGT
>NW_026316157.1:0-1557 GCF_001194135.2 Octopus bimaculoides | reverse complement strand
TATTATTATTATTATTATTATTATTATTATTATTGCTGTTGTTGTTATTGCTATTTATTGTCTTTGTACAGCTTCTAACGCTGCAGATGTAATACAGTGTCAGCTGTTCACTACCAGTGAAGTAAGGTAACACCCCTTATTTTTCGAGCACCATCCGGAGTATTCGAGTGGTTCCAAGCAGTGCTGTTTTCTCCAAGTGTTCCACCCTTATTGCAGCGTCTATTTTTTCCACGTACTTCTCAAGATTTTTATTCATTATTCCCAGGGCTCCGACAATTATTTGTACTATTACCATCTTTTTCAGCGACCACAACTGCTTAATCTCCCAAGCTAACCTGTTATATCTATCAACTTTTCTTTCTTCCTTATCGCATACCTTGTTGTCAGCTGGGCATGGTATATCTATGCTCCAGCACCGTTTGCTTTCTTTCTCAATGAAGACTATGTCTGGTTTCCTATTCTTTATCTCATGGTCGCACTGAATCATAAAATCCCTTGTCTCTGCATTATCATTTTCGATGATGCCTTCGGGTTTATGTTCCTACCACTTTTTGCTCTGTCAAGTCCATACTTGTTGCAAAGTGTCCATCGGACAATTCTTGCTATATTGTCATGACGTATCTTATATTCTTTCTGGGCTAATGGCGTACATTGACTGGTAATATGCCATACGTTTTCACCATTTTGTCCACAAATTCTGCACTAATCACTTTCTGATATGTTGTCTATTCTGTATTTCATGTAATTAATTCTTAATGCTAGCTCTTCTGAGCACAGATTAGAGCCTCCGTTTCCGGTTTTAAATCACTTTTAGTTACAGATAGCCATCTTTTTTCTCTATCTGTCTTATCTTCAACATCCCTATGAAATTGTCCATGCATTCTTTTCTTTATCCATCTATTTTCAGTTTCATTCATTCTCAAGTGCTTGTACAGTGCTTTATCTTTATAATCTTCCATCCTACACAAGCCTGACCTTCTTACTTCCAATGATAGCGGTTCTGTGGCATTTCTTACATAGCATGCTATGCTTTTGTCTTCTGCTCTAAAGCTGTGTTCGCATCCGATCAAACCGCTACCCCCACTTTTTCTTGGTACATACAGTCTCTCTGTGTCACTTTTTCGGGGGAGTATCCCATATCTAGTCATCAACTTTCTTGTCTTTCTATCTAAGCTGTTTAGTTCGTCTGCTGTCTATGTGATTACCTCTGCTCCATATCTGAGGAGTGAAACCGCCCTAGTGTTGATAGATTCAATCTTATTCCGTCCGTTTAATTTCGACTTAAGGATTAGTATCAGTCTGCGCAAGTACTCTACCTTAAATTTTTCTGTCATTTCTTTCTCCATCAATTTATCCATTTCCAATATCCCCAAGCCCGTCTCTTCTATCTGCTTCATATCCCACCCCGACGGTATCGCCCGTCCATATATTTGATTTTACCTCCCTTCAAGATCAACACACTACACTTTTTCAGTCCGAACTCCATTCTGATATCAGCACTGAAAGTATTCACTGTATTATTATTATTATTATTATTATTATTATTATTATTATTAT
>NW_026316156.1:0-200 GCF_001194135.2 Octopus bimaculoides | reverse complement strand
GGTAGTGGTGATGGTGGTACTAGCAGTGCTGATGTTGGCTGTGGTGTTGGTTGTGGTGGTGGGAGTTGGGATAGCAGTCACAATGGCAGTGGTACTAGCAGTGTTGGTGCTAGTGGTGTTAGCGTTGGTAGTGGTGGTGGTAGTAATAGCGGTATTGGTGTTGTAGTGGTGGTAGTGGTACTAGTGGTGGTGGTGGTGGT
>NW_026316155.1:0-349 GCF_001194135.2 Octopus bimaculoides | reverse complement strand
GTAATTAATCGATATTGATTAATATATGATTTTTTGCCATATTTTTTAATAATATATTAACCCTTAGCGAGTTCTCATACTGGATATATGCGACGCAGTAAATATTCTCTGCAGACATATTCCTGAAATTAGCGCGCCAAAACGAAGACTTTTGAATTTTACCATTAAGCTGTAATTAGCAGAACCATATACACGCGCACCTATGGCGGTGGGCAACTTTGTATAGGGTTCTGAGGATTATGGTTGCATTACAAATCAGGCTGAAGAGAAATAGATCACAGTCGGTAAGATTGTTAAAATTTGAAACCGGTCCCTGTTTAATAATGTTTCTTTTCGGTGATTTTAAATG
>NW_026316154.1:0-234 GCF_001194135.2 Octopus bimaculoides | reverse complement strand
GCAGTCAAATGACTGAAACAAGTAAAAGAATAAAAGAGTAAAAGAATAAAGTGTAGCGAAGGTATACAAAATACAGACATTTAATATTTCTTTTTCCTACACGATATAAATATTTTAAAATTTCTGCGCGTTGGTCGCCATATATAGCACTATTTCATCTTTCTTTAGAATCGTCCGTATTGCAAAACGTGGAGGCGCAATGGCCCAGTGGTTAGGGCAGCGGACTCGCGGTCA
>NW_026316153.1:0-296 GCF_001194135.2 Octopus bimaculoides | reverse complement strand
CGTTCGGCCTCCCTCTGCACCGTTCGTGCGGAATTCGAATGTTCGTGCGTTCGTTTGGCCTCCCTCTGCACAGTTCGAGCGAATTCGAACGTACGTGCGTCCGTTCGGCCTCTTTCTACACAGTTCGCGCAGACTTCGGAGGTACGTGCGTCCGTTCGACCTCCCTCTGCACCGTTCGAGCGGAATTCGAACGTACTTGCGTCCGTTCGGCCTCACTCTGCACTGTTTAAGAGGTATTCGGACGTACGTGCATCCGTTCGACCTCCCTCTGCACCGTTCGAGCGGAATTCGAACGT
>NW_026316152.1:755-956 GCF_001194135.2 Octopus bimaculoides | reverse complement strand
ATATATATATATATATATATATATATCAGGTCATCCCATAAGTTCTGTTCTGTCTGAATTTTGAAGAAAGAAAACAAGTGATCAAATGTTATATTTAATTGAAACTTAATCATCAATGTACTTTGCCTGATTATCTATGACTTCCTTCCATTTATTTACAAGCTTTTTAATTCCATCAAATTAAAATTCTTTTGGTTTTAA
>NW_026316152.1:0-734 GCF_001194135.2 Octopus bimaculoides | reverse complement strand
TTTAAAGCGAAGAACTCTGAAATGTCAGTTTCGACCTCCTCCTGGCTTGCGAAAGTTATGTCCCTCAAATGATTCTGTAAACTACAAAACAAATGGTAGTCTGAAGAAGCAAGGTCAGGAGAATAAGGTGGATGAGGAATTTTTTCCCAAGCAAGTTCTTCGATCTACTGTGATGTGATCTTTGCAGTGTGGGGTCACGCATTGTCCTGATGAAACATCACTCATTTTCAATTCACTAAAGTGGGTCTTTTTTCTTCAAAGTTTGGTTCAAACACTCTAATTGCTGACAGTAGACTTGAGCATTGATTGTTGCATTAGGTGGTAACAATTCAAAGTAACTTATTAATTTGCAATCCCACTAGATAGAGAGAAGAGCCTTTTTCCCATGAAGTTCCCTTCTCGGTTGTGGTTGATCCTTTTCCCTTTTACCAAGCCACTGTTTACGACGTTTAACATTTCAATAGAAGATCCATTTTTTGTCACCAGTCAAAAGTCTATCTAAAAATGGTGAAATGAGTTTGCGAGAATGGAGAGAAGAGCAGATGTCAACTTGGGATTTGCAGTTGCTTTCAGACAATTCATGAGGCACCCATTTTCCAAGTTTAGGAACCTTTCCAAGTTTTTGAAAATGATGATGAACAGTAGTATTGTTTGAACTAAGCTTTATTGCCAATCCTTCAACTCATAATGCAGGATTTTCTTCAAGTCATGCCTCAAGGAGCTTATCATCAAAC
>NW_026316151.1:0-439 GCF_001194135.2 Octopus bimaculoides | reverse complement strand
GCACTTTAGATTTAAAAAAAAAAAATAGTAATATCCATTATCAACAGAGTTTAGTAGTCAATTTTAACTTTTACTTTATTGATTATCAACATCAAACAAAGCTATTGATTTCTAGCTAAATTTTTTATTTTTTTTCTAAGAAGTCAATGTTACATATTTAGAAGCAACACAAAATATATAAATAAGCAAAATCATATATATATAAGTGCTCTAAAATTTCACATTTTCTAAAACAGTTCTTGTTTAACCCTGAGTCAAAACAAAATCACACCCACCCATCCCAGTTCTCTAAAATGTTAATCAGTTGCTTATGTTGTTTATCCAAGGTCAGTCTTGATCAACAAGCCTTTAATAAAAAGTTGTTTTGTTAAAGCATAGTGTACTCTACACCAGTGGTGAGGGCAGCAGACTCGCGGTCATAGGATCGCGGTTTCGATTC
>NW_026316150.1:0-345 GCF_001194135.2 Octopus bimaculoides | reverse complement strand
ACACACACATTTGTGTTTCTCTGTTTCTCACTCTGTGTGTGTGTGTGTGTATGGATGTGTGTGAATGTCTCACATGCTCAATGTAGGCATGATTTTTGTTCAGAGTCAAGATGGCATGTAAAGAAATGTTACATAATCTTAATGTTTGCAATATGACATTGACGTTTCAGAAAAATTATATTACATGTGAGACTGTGTACTCTGTATGCACCCATGTAGAACCATGTTTTGTTTTTCTGTTCTTTCTTTACTTCAAACAAAAGTTATTAAAAACTAAAAAAATTACACTGACATGACTGCACCCTCCCACCTTCCACACACACACACACACACACACACACACAC
>NW_026316149.1:333-757 GCF_001194135.2 Octopus bimaculoides | reverse complement strand
ATATATGCATATATATATATATATATATACATAACAAGCACACACAGATATTCGTTTTGGCTTGACCAAATAGTTTAGAAATTTCATTCGGAATCATGTGGAACTGGGTTCGAAGCTGCAGAAACCTGTTCGCCAACACCTTGTGGGTGAGACTGTCTGAGCGATTGCAGTGGAGTGGATATGTTGTACTGGTAATTCAAAAGAATTGCCTCGAAATTCGTTGTGATTCTATCAGGAGATGATTACGTTGAGTGTATAGACATCTGTGAAATACATATTTGTGAAATATGCAGATACTTATATAGTTAGTTCAGTTGACTGAATTTAGTTGAAGAATTGGAATACTCGTTGAAAGCGACGGAGAATCGCTCTCTTACTCTCCCCTCTCTCTCTCTCTCTCTCTCTCTCTCTCTCTCTCTCTCTC
>NW_026316149.1:0-299 GCF_001194135.2 Octopus bimaculoides | reverse complement strand
TCTATCTATCTATCTATCTATCTATCTATCCATCTATCTATCTATCTATCTATCTATCTATCTATCTATCTATCTATCTATCTATCTATCTATCTATCTATCTATCTATCTATCTATCTATCTATCTATCTATCTGTCTATCTAAATACCTGCATGTCTGTTTGTGTCTGTCCATCTATTTATCTGTCTGTCTGTCTACCTGCCTGTCTCTGATTATACATCTATCAATAATCTAGCTACATATATACATACATACACGCACACACACATGCATATATATATATATATATATATATATA
>NW_026316148.1:0-503 GCF_001194135.2 Octopus bimaculoides | reverse complement strand
CACATACACACGCACGCACGCACACACACACACACACACACTGTGCATATGTATCACTTCGTCAATCTCAATCGAAACTAGTAATTTGTCGACATTCTGTTAGGTTTATGCAAGATCATAAAATTGAATTTAGTCTTCATGAAGATTGTGTAAAAGCCAAAATTCATAGAAAAATTTATGGCAGTCCTTTCAAAGCTGAATTCGATAGCTATTAAAAGTGAAACAAGAAATTATGGTTTATAGCTATTCAAGAATACTTTTACAAATTAGAGCCGGCATTATTAGTATGATTAAAACAACTTTATATTATTTATGAAGAGATGGCTGCAATAGATTGGCTACAATAATTATACATTTTATTTTTTGCAAATCAAAGAATTAAATGATTTCATTTCAACAGAATTGGACATGTTATTGTAAATATAGTAATTTTAAACTTTTCCATTTCTATAGATTACATACATAAATACATCTTAGTGAGTTTTCGTGTGTGCATATATATA
>NW_026316147.1:0-206 GCF_001194135.2 Octopus bimaculoides | reverse complement strand
GAGGTAATCAGGGATTTTTTCCGGTATAAGGGAGATAATCGAAATGTAGGTGGTGATAGATTTTGATTAATTTACCATGGTTTGGTTTAGAAGGAATGGAATGTTAGGTTTTGTTCTATATTTTTTTCTCTCAGTGCGGTGAATTTCCTTATTTAGAAGTGTTAGCAATGGTTAAGTTTGGGCTTATATTTTTGAATGAAGAAGGT
>NW_026316146.1:7123-8186 GCF_001194135.2 Octopus bimaculoides | reverse complement strand
ACACACACACACACATACACACATATATATATATATGTATATATATATATGTATATATCCATATATATATACATAAACACACAAACACACAGTCACATGCACAATCGTTTGTACCCTATATATGTACATATGTGTGTGTATATGTGTGTGTGTTTGTGTGTGTCTGTGTGAGTGCTTGTGTATGTGTGTGTGTGTGTGTGTAGATGTATATATTATATATATACATTTAGGCGTTTCTGTGTGGTAAGGAGTTTGCTTCCCAACCGCATGGTTCCAGGTTCAGTCCCACTGCGTGACACCTTGAACAAGTGTCCTCTACTATGGACCAGGGCCGACCAACGATATCGAAGTGGATCTGGCAGACGAAAACTGAAAGAAGCCCGTCGTATATATATATGTGTGCGTGTTTGTGTGTGCGTGTGTGTGTATACATACATACACACATGTATACACACTCACACACACACATACATACATAATACATACATACGTATATGTTCGACGGATTCCTTACAGTTTCATACATATGTGAGTGTGTTTTGTGCATGTGTTTGTCCCCAACACCGCATTACAGCCGATGTTGATGCTGAGGGACGGCCTTGAAGAATTTTAGTCGAAAAAAATCAACCGTAGTAATTACATCTTTCGTTAAGCCTGGTACTTATTCTACAGACCTCTTTTTGCCGGGTCGCTAAGTTGCCAGGGACGTAAACAAACTTACACCGGTTGTCTAGCGGTTTTGTAAGGCCAAACACAGACACAAACACATGCACACATGATTCCGTCTGTCAAATTCACTCACAGAGCTTTGTCGGCCCAGAGCTATAACGGAAGACACTTAACCAAGGTATCACGCAGTGGAACTGAACCCGGTGCCACGTGGTTGGGAAATATACTGTTTACCATACAGTCAGGCTTGAGCATGCATATATATAAATATATATATATATATTTATATATATATATATTTATATATATGTGTCTATACATATACATAGGTGTATATATATATATATTCATCATGTAACCTCGTGGGCATCGGTACCATTTTCCTCTTTCTCCG
>NW_026316146.1:3897-6355 GCF_001194135.2 Octopus bimaculoides | reverse complement strand
TATATATATATATATATATATATATATATGTGTGTGTGTGTGTGTGTGTGTAAAAGAATTAAACGTAATGTTAATGGTACTTCGTAATAATCGTTATTATTATTATTACTGATATTAAATACTCCAGGAATCCTATATGGTTAGCGTGATATATTTAGAATAATCCAACGGTGTATATCTCTAATTTCATATCTTATGAGAATTATTAATGGATTTATATACTAACCGTTGAATAACCCATTTTCAATACCTCAACGCATGAAGGTATGTATTATATATGTATGTATATATGTATGTATATATGCATGTATGTATGTATGTATGTATGTAAATACAAACGTATGTATGCATTATGTATGTACGCATATATGTATGTATGTGTGTGTGTATGTATGTATGCACGTACGTCCGTATGTATGTATGCCTGTATATAATGTATGAATATACGTATATATGTATGTACAAATGTATAAACGCATGTATGAACGTACGTACATATGTATGCATGTATGTATGTCATTGTTCAGTTTTATTTCCAAATTTCTTGCCAATAGAGGAAGAGCCGGTTTCTAGCCTAGATCCAAGGTTCCTTCATTGGAATGGAATTTCAACATCAACAATAGGGGCTTTTTTGTCTGTATGCCTGTATGCCTGTATGTATGTATGTATGTATGTATGTATGTATGTATGTATGTATGTATGTATGTATGTGTGCTGATTTGTATGTTTTGCTTCATGTATGTATTCTCATGAATATAGTTGCATATCTAGACATGCTCATAAACATTTAAATGATAAACTGCTGGTAAGTTTTACAGATTTTTACAGTTCCAGTGATGGATTGAATCTGTAGTCTTCGAATTATCTTTCATTACTAGCGATCACACCAAATACCATGATGTTGACTGGATGTTTGATTTTTATCACTCTCGGTACATGTCCTCAGACTGACACCCAAACTCTCTGAAATGTTCGTATTGGAGCTTTCGGCGCAAATACCAAGCAGAACAGCATGTTGTTTACAAATTTCTGGCAGAGTAAATTACGTCATGGTGCTGCTTTTCTCGCAGACGGTGCCCAACTGAACCTACTATACTGTGTAGTCGACAACATCAAAAACAAACTACGCACATGTGCTAAATAAAAAATATAAAATGACGACAATTTACCCATCGCACCCCGTGTTTGTGTATGTATGTATGTATGTATATATATGTATGTGTATATATATATATATATATATATATATATATATATATACACGCAACGCATATATACGTTTATACGCATACATTCGTAATAATTAAACATATATAAATACACATTGACATTCATAAACATACACATATTGAAACTCTCTTACTTTCATATATAATCGCTAAACACACACATACGTACACAGACATGCACAGAGATGCATACATACATACATACGTGTGCATACATTTATATGTCCATACACACACAATTACTCGATTAAGCAAACACGAAATCCATTTATTCACATATTAAGCACAAATACACGCAGACACATGCACATACCTGTACACATATACATATAACACTCGCACACGTAAATCTTAATATATTTAAATACAAGCATATATGTATATATACACAGGTATACATGCACATAAATACATACATGTACATGAACATACGCGCTTACTCAAACACAAATACTCTAAGAGACAATCGCATATGTATGCACGCATACATACATACATATATAGAGAGAGAGAAAGAGAGACATATATATATATATATATACATGCACGTTTGCACACAAGTGCATTCATGTTCTCACAACTGTATGCAGACGTATTACATTCACCCCTTGTCGTGCAAGCAAGCTTAAATATATTCCCACGTAAACCTAAATGTACATACAGCCATACACAAATACATGTATGTACGTACATTCATATATATATATATATATATATATACACATACACATCTATGTATACATATGCACATCCACACACGCACACACAAAACCATATGCATGTATGCACAAACACATACATATATACGCACAAACATTGATATGTATGTATATGCACACACTCCCTGATTCACCAAATTTATTGACACACATGGCTATATTCATGTACACATGCATATATGTATATATTTATGAATGCGGATACATGTACGTCAACGCATATACAGTTGCGTATATTCCAGAATACATCCATACATAAGCGCATGCATGTGCACATACATATATACACATAAATATATGCACGCATACATGCACACAAACATTAATACGCGCATACATACACAAAAGTCGTTATAAACAAACGCTTCAATATATACATGCGTATACATGCATGCATATACGCATGGACACATATATTTATGTACATATGTCTGTGTGTGTATGTACACATATGTATGTTTACAGACGTACATATGCACACACACATATATATATATATATATATATATA
>NW_026316146.1:1671-2738 GCF_001194135.2 Octopus bimaculoides | reverse complement strand
AGCAATATGGCGATTCACAATGGTGGTAGTTGTGGTGTTGGCGGAGGCGGCAACAGCGGTAACGATATATCGTCTCCGCTGTGATAGATAGATAGATAGATAGATAGATAGATAGATAGATAGATAGATAGACAGATAGATACACACACATACATACGTACATGTGTCTCTGTCATCTTCATCGTTATCATCACCATGATCATCATCGCTTTTGCGCCCACTTTTCCATGCTTGCATGGTTCAGATGGAATACTTTGAGGCAGATCGTCTGCAACCGGATACCCTTCCTGTCGTTAACGCTCACTTGGTCCGAAACAAGGTAATGACACCGTTTGTATGTCGGTGGTGCTCATTTACAACTTCTACGCGATCTTAGGAAGGGAAAGCACAAACACACAAATACATATATATATTTCAAAATGTAACCACATGTAAATCGTTGGCAATTTTTCTCCTCGTCCTCCTTTTCTATTGGACTTTCCTTTGTCTCCTGTTTCTGAAGAAGAGTTTTTGCTCGAAACGTAAAAACCACCTTTCTTTCCTTCACTGAGCGTCTGCTAATACTTTACATGTACCACCTCCTCACGTTGTTGTTTTTTTTTGTGTCTACGTCATAAATAAGGTAGTTTTAGAGCCATTTGACATCTTCTCATAGCATGTGGTATTACTCAGTAATTGCTGTTATTATAATTCTATAATCATATTTATAAAATTAAATACATATATATATATATATACAGACAGACAGACAGACAGAGATGCACATACACTTGTCTGTATATACATATATGCTGTTGGCACTCCGTCGCTTACGACGTCGAGGGTTCCAGTGGATCCGATCAACGGAACAGCCTGCTCGTGAAATTAACGTGCAAGTGGCCCAGCACTCCACAGACACGTAGTTCTCGGGGGGATTCAGCGTGACAGAGAGAGTGACAGGGCTGGCCCTTTGAATTACAGGCACAACAGAAACAGGAAGAAAGAGCGAGAGAAAGTTGCGGTGAAAGATTACAGCAGGGTTCACCACCATCCCCTGCCGGAGCCTCGTGGAGCTTTTAGGTGTTTTT
>NW_026316146.1:0-639 GCF_001194135.2 Octopus bimaculoides | reverse complement strand
TATAAGACAAATTTCTACAAACAGTATTATAGTAGAAAACACTTGTTCAATGTGCCGCAAAGGTGGATAGAACTCAAAAGCGCATGGTTGGAAAACGAACATGTTTTCAAGAACACAAGCAAGCCTGCACCAGGAATATCCAGGTTTTGTTGTCCAAGAATGGAAAGTGTTTTGAATGGAAGTCTTGGAGACCATGCAATTCTGTAGTATTTATTCCATTATTTGTTCCGTGATAATGGATAGAAAACGGTATGTAAATAAGTGTGAGACTCATATTGATAAATTGTAGCTGTGTATTCATACATTGGTACTTTTGAGAAATTGTGCTACGTATGCATACTGATAGATAGATAGATAGATAGATAGATAGATAGATAGATAGATAGATAGATAGATAGATAAATAGATAGATAGATAGATAGATAGATAGATAGATAGATAGATAGATAGATAGACATTCATATATGTACATAAACATATATATATATTCTTGTTATAAATATTGATAAAAAATATATATATAATTGTTAGTATAGATATGTATATACATATATACATATATAAATATATATACATGTATATACAGTTATGTATATGTATATTCATGTGTGTGTTTATATATATATATATATATATATA
>NW_026316145.1:0-236 GCF_001194135.2 Octopus bimaculoides | reverse complement strand
CACACACACACACACACACACACATATATATATATTTATAAATATATATATTACGCACATGTACTATATACGAATTATATATATATGTAAATATGTATGTGTGTGTGTGTATGTCTGTGTACACATAGAGGCATACATATATCGATATGCATGTATGCACATATTCAATAACATACACACATACTCACTCATACACACATACATATGCATATATGTAGGTACACATACATACATGC
>NW_026316144.1:0-265 GCF_001194135.2 Octopus bimaculoides | reverse complement strand
TATTATTATTATTATTATTATTATTATTATTATTATTATTATTTTTAGATAATATTATTATTATTATTATTATTATTATTATTATGATTTTATTATTATTATTATTATTATCATTATTATTATTATTATTATTATTACTATTATTATTAGAAATAGTAGTACTATCATCATCATAATCATCATCATCATCATCATCATCATCAATATCTTTATTATTGTTGTTATTATCATTATTATTATTATTATTATCATTATTATTATTATT
>NW_026316143.1:0-787 GCF_001194135.2 Octopus bimaculoides | reverse complement strand
TATATATATATATATTAGAACATTTGCACTTGAGATACATCACATAATGCCTTGAATTATAGCATCTAATTTTTCGATACAAAATTCACTCCTATGGTCCGGAGCTATCGTAAAAGATATTAGTACATGGTGCCAATCACTAGAATTGAACCTGGAACAACGTGAGCGAGCTATTTAGTCACGTAGCCTGAGCCTATACCATACCACGGGGATATCTTTGTTTTTTGTTTGTTAGTTTGTTTTTTCTATCTACCAATTGCTTGGATGATATTAATTGTTTGAAGTTTTGTCTACTCACTATATTACATATGCGAAACCCTTGTGTATCTGAAAACTAATCGATTGCTCTATAGCCGGCTTTATTGTGAAGGTCAAACGATGATGCCTGATTGATGTAAATAATTACAAGGGAATTATGGGTAATAGAAACACACCCATTAAAAGTTAATTAGCTATTAGGTGTGTAAGAGTGATCGGACTTTAAGTCCGCTTTCCTTATATAAACTACATAAATGCAACTACATATAGGTGCATATACATACATGTACATGCATATGTATTTAGCACACAAATTGCATATACACATGTGTATATATGTATAATATATATGTGTGTGTATAAGTATATATACATACATATATATATATATATACACACACATGTATGTATATATATATATATATATATATATATATATGTATATGCCTGTGTACACATATATATATATGGCTGTGTATACATACATATATGCCTATATGTGTATATGTGTGTATACACGTATGTATGT
>NW_026316142.1:0-437 GCF_001194135.2 Octopus bimaculoides | reverse complement strand
ATATATATATATATATATATATATCAGAAAAAGAAAATGGAGAAATTGACATATAGATATTTTCTGATACATAAATGGCAATATACTCATATCCATCAATGTGAAGCTAACATCTTTTAGTATTTCACTGATACACTGATAACACCAGGGAACTTGCATGATGACATTCCTTCAAGAGGTATTTATATCCTTGAAATAATATATATAGGCATTGTGATACAAAGAGGAAAGTAGAACTCAAAACATGAGTATATATACATCTTTTTATACACCAGCAGAAGTTACAGAATGACTCATGAGCCAAGAGTTCCATGCACTGACAACTGTAAGTGCAATGCACATATAACTTCTGCTAGTAAGCATCTCTCTGTCTATATAAATATATGTAAAGCGAAATCGTGATGGCACCACCATTCGAGCGTGATCGTTACCAGCGT
>NW_026316141.1:0-723 GCF_001194135.2 Octopus bimaculoides | reverse complement strand
GATAAAACTTTTCACAATAATCTGGGGATCAAGTTCATTCCATGCATACATGATCCATTTGCATATCAAAGTCAGGTCGGGAGTGCGAACCCTTCCACCTTTAGTAAACGACTTTTCTCCACCTGACATCCATTCAGTCCATAAATCACACAATTTGTTTTTAATCGGTTTGTTAATAGAGACATCTAATGGCTGCAATATGGAGGTCATACCCCCTGGAATGATAGTAACATCTGTTTTGTGAGGGTTTTTTTAAATGCTTGAGTTTATCTTCACTTCTGTGGTGTCTAAAAGCATCTAGTACAAGCAAGCTGTTGTGCTGTTTAATTGTTCCACCAGGACGATTTCCCCATACAGTGTCAATCCAATCTCTAAATAACTCATCATCCATCCAGCCTTCTTGTTGATATCTAACAATAATCTCTGTTGGAAATTTCACGTTTTTGGGTGCTGTTTTGCGTTTGAATATTATACACTTTCACCCTCCGCAAAAAATTCCAAATTTTATTTAATTTGCTTTGCGGGAAGGACTGTTCCAACGAAGTCACGTATTGTCCTTGCCTTCGAAACGTGGAGTAGATGGAACAGGGACAACTGAAGAAAGGAAGTATTCTTTATGTTACATGTCTCGTTTCTCTGTTTTTTGTTTTTTTTTCATTGTTCGAAAAGAAGTTCTTCATCTTTATGTTTTCGTTTCTCATTGTGTTTAACGTTTTTTGTGAT
>NW_026316140.1:0-205 GCF_001194135.2 Octopus bimaculoides | reverse complement strand
TGGAACTGAGTTTGCACCCCCTAAGCAAATTTTGTTCCCGGGCCACTGCTGAGGACATGCATAAGCGTGCAAGGAATGAAGCTACATATATATATATCTATATATCTCTATATATATGTATATATATATCCATATCCGTATATTTTTCCCCCTCATATTTCCTCTTTCTCTTTTCCTCTCGTTGCTCACCTATTCTTCTACTTCC
>NW_026316139.1:0-249 GCF_001194135.2 Octopus bimaculoides | reverse complement strand
ATATATATATATATATGTATATATATATATATATATATAGTAAAAAAAATGCAAATCGTTTTCCGGATGTCATTTTCGCTAATGTAAGTATCTAGGTCATATAAGGGTAAGGAGGCGAAGGGGTTAGGTCGGCGTTGTACTATTGGGTGGTTTGGTGGCGCTGGTGATGGTACTGATGGTGTGGCGGTGGCAGTAGCTGTGGAAGGGTTTTTTGGGGGTGGTCGGTCGTTGGTGCTGATGATGGTGGTG
>NW_026316138.1:0-697 GCF_001194135.2 Octopus bimaculoides | reverse complement strand
ACACCCATCACCACTCTACCAATTCAGTCATCAACTACAATTCCCTCACCATTCCACCAATTCTACAGCACACTATCATTCAACAACATTCTATCACATTCTACCATTCCTTCCCACCACTCTACCAATTCTACTATCAACTACCATTCTTCTCCACCACCACCTTACCAATTCTACCATCAACTACAGTTCTTCCACCATTATACCAATTCCACCATATACTACCTTCTTCCACTAGTCTATCAAATCTATCAATTCTACCATCCACTACCTTTTCCCTTACCTTTCTACCAATTCTACCCCGCCACCATTTGCCCCAATACCCACAACATTTCTCCACCACCCTACTAATTCTACCGTCTATTATTATTTCTCCAACAATCACTTCTACCATTGACTACCACTTCCCAATCATCATTCTACCAGTTCTACCATCAACTACCGTTCACTCTCCAGTCGACCAATTCTACCATCGATTACCATTCTACCAATTCTACCATTCCTTCACCATGTTACCAATTTTACCGCCCACTACCATCTAATAGTTCTACCAAATCTACCACCCACTACCATTCACTCTTCATTCTACCAGTTCTACCATCCACTTTCACTCTCTCATCATGCTACCAATTCCACCTTCTTCTACCATTTTCTATTTCCATGAGTCGAGCCATTCCTTATGAATGAAATTTGATGC
>NW_026316137.1:0-356 GCF_001194135.2 Octopus bimaculoides | reverse complement strand
ATACATATACAAACATACATACATGTGTATGTTTGTATACATACACGCACGCACACACCCATATCAGCGACTGCACACTTGATTGAGAAGCAGAGCGAAGTGCTATCTGCGTGGATACGTAAATAGGGCTACAGAAACCCATTTTATCTTTGCATGTTCTATATTTGTCAGCCATGTGAGAGGTCTGCTATGACAGTTGTACGTGGGTCGAGATATTAACTTTATCTTATCTCGCTAGTTATTTCTCTATTGACACATCTACCTACCCACACACTGACATACATACATACATATATATATATAGATAGATATATATGTGTGTGTATGTGCGTATATATATATATATATATATATAT
>NW_026316136.1:0-248 GCF_001194135.2 Octopus bimaculoides | reverse complement strand
AAATATGAACACATACTGTTGCCTATCTATTCTTTTAACACACATACACATATATGTGAGTGTGTGTGTGTGTTATGTGTGTATGATATGTGTGTGTGTATGTGTGTGTGTACTTGTGTATGTATCTATATATGTATGTGTGTATGTATATATGCATATGTGAGTGCATATATGTATGTGTATATGTTTGTGTGTATGTACATATAAATGTAGGGATAGATGGATGCACACACACACACACACACACA
>NW_026316135.1:0-408 GCF_001194135.2 Octopus bimaculoides | reverse complement strand
TTTTATATGTAAGATATATACATGTGGGCCATGAGTTAATATAAGAAAACAAAAAAAAAATTAGAGGGCTACTGCAAAAAGTTGGTGATCCATGACGGGGTCACCGTAACATTATTTTAAGTTTCCGAGCAAAACAACGTATTGTAGCCCCTATATATACAACCATTACAGATTAGCATTTGGCATCCAGACCCATGAAGTCCCCGGGTAACTTCTGAGTATACCCTGCTTTATGATGGCACTGGCCTCTAAGTCTGTAAAATATGAACACAACGTCCCATATCACATCGTTCTGCAGACAGTAGAAAATGCCAGATTCAGAATTATTTCTTTGTATCATTCTCTTGTAGTTTGTGATTAAATTTTAAAGGGGTGGAGGAATGACAAATATAAGTACCGGTAGTATAA
>NW_026316134.1:0-480 GCF_001194135.2 Octopus bimaculoides | reverse complement strand
GTGGAGTATGATGTGGTGTTTTCTTGATGTGTTAACATTGTTTTCATTAGTGTTGTTGTTGTTACTACTTCTATTTCTGCTTCTTTTTTTGTTGTTTTTTGTTGCTACAGCTAATGTTGTAGTTGTTGTTCTCGTTGTTGCTACTGCTGCTGCTGCAGTTTTAGCTATTGTTGTTGTTGTTATTACTATTGTTGTTGATGTTGTTGCAACTGCTGCTGCTGCTGCTGCTGCTGTTGTTGTTGTTGTTGTTACTGCTGTTGCAGTTATTGTTGTTACTTTTGCTGCTGTTATTGCTACTGCTACTGATGATGATGATGGTGATGCTGATGTCACTACTGCTGACGCTGCTACCAATGCTATTATTATTATTACTGCAACTGTCATTGTTATTGCTTATATTGGTTTCAAGCTTTGGCACAAGGTCAGCAATTTCCGGAGGGGGGGGGGAGAGCTTTAAATCGATTACATCAACCCCAGTAC
>NW_026316133.1:0-241 GCF_001194135.2 Octopus bimaculoides | reverse complement strand
GTATGTATGTATGTATGTATGTATGTATATGTGCAGATTTGTGTGTTTTGTTATATGTATGTATACTCAAGCATATAGTTGCATGTTTAGACATGCTCATATGTACCTAAATGGTAGATGAGTCTTGTAGTTATGGTGCCTTCTATAACTACAGCTTGAAAGAATCTGTTTACCTGTTGAGCTGTTGTTCTTCAGTTGTGTTGTTGATGTTGTGTCCAGCCATGTTGTTTGTAGTAACTCT
>NW_026316132.1:0-368 GCF_001194135.2 Octopus bimaculoides | reverse complement strand
TTTAAAGTGTCCCCTTTCTGTTTTGTTTTGTTTTGTTTTGTGTACTTTTTATTATTTATTTATTTATTTACGTTGATCTTTGTTTCTTTCATTTTTTTTTTATGAGTTCAAACTCCACCCATCCTCATCTGTGTCCACATAGCCCCACACAAGCACCGCCACCACCGCCGCCGCCGCCACCACCGCGGACTTTCTTTAGCTTTTTCTCTCTTTTTTTCCCCCATTTCTAAAGTGGAGGGGGTCAATGAAAGAAGCCCCGGTGTCAATTAGAGCAAGGGATCGAATTTAATCGGCTGTGTCCCTCTCACAAAACATCATCATCATCATCATCATCATCAAAGTCATCGTCAATTACTTCTTCATCGTCG
>NW_026316131.1:0-544 GCF_001194135.2 Octopus bimaculoides | reverse complement strand
TATATGGAAGTATATATACATAACTATATATGGGTACAGAATGTCACCAACAGTAAAGGACCAAACATACAAATATACATATATTTATACACATAAAATATATGCCTTTTTCATTCTATTCAATATGCAGATTATTACGTTTCATCCCACGGGACTCTACAAATATACATTTCGAAACTTGCATACTCATCTACGTCAGATTTTCATTTAATATACACGTTCTACGAGAGAGATTTGGAGTCAACCGTAAAATTAGTTTCGTTTTAATAGTCCCAAATCAGAACAATCTATTTAAATATCTTTTTCATATATATGTAGAATTATTCAAAATCGCTCATTGACCGAAACGTGAAACTCTGAGTAATGTTACTTGAAGATTCATCATCAAAATACAATATGAATTTATATTAGATATTTTTATTTTTCAGGCCTCTGTTTCAAATTGTTTTCACACACCAGTTCATATTACCAAACATTATTAACAAATACACACACATACGTATATATATATATATACATATATATGTACGTCTGAACATATATA
>NW_026316130.1:0-438 GCF_001194135.2 Octopus bimaculoides | reverse complement strand
AATGCATCTAATATTAGTAATTAACATTGTGCAAATTCTAATTTCTCTGTACCCTTGGTCGTGAGTGTCCTTCGCAGCTAAAGCCAAGAATTTAGTCTGACTGCTATTAATTTTTACCACTTTCTTTGTATGTTCATTATTTGATTACATAACACCTCCCCCACCCCTACACTCACACAGACGCACGCACACACGCACACACGTACGCGCGCGCGCACACTCTTACGTACACAAATAAGCGCGCGTATGTACACTCACATGCAAATTGAGATAATTTGAGCTCGATGTTCCGTATTCACTGCGTGAATATTCCAAGCGCATTCTTCCCGTTTGTTTGATTCCCATGAACATAAATTTGATGCATCGATTTTCTCTTGAGTGGTTGTACACGCTCACACTCACAGATTAAATGTCTACATACCTTGAGCATATATAGTC
>NW_026316129.1:0-345 GCF_001194135.2 Octopus bimaculoides | reverse complement strand
TATATATATATATATATATACATATATATACGCATACATACATATGTAAATACACACACAGACATATATACATACATACGTATATATTTATAAATATATATATATGCACAGACATACACATATATATACACATATACATGCACATACATATACACACAAATATACGCACACACACACACATATATATTCCTCCACACCTACACGCACCCATACGTGTCTGTATATTTGACAGATTGCAATTAATTATATTCTAAAATGTAATAACTGTTTTAGATGACACACACACACACACACACACACATACACTCAACACACAAACAAACACTCTCTCCCTTCTTGGTATAT
>NW_026316128.1:1560-2011 GCF_001194135.2 Octopus bimaculoides | reverse complement strand
AATCCAACCAACTAAGGGATAATATCTATCCAATATAGTGCTGGTAGAATTCCCAATTGTTAATACACAAGTGTTTTTTCATTGCATGGCAATTACATTACCAAGTGTAATAAATAGGTGAGGGTAAAGAATGATTTTACTATTAATTTATAGATCAATAATGAGGGGGTCAATAGGTGGTATTCATTAACTTATAGACATTATATTATAACATTATGTACTTTCTAAAATCTCTGCCGAAGCCTAGAGAAACACCCCAGTACCTCAATTTCATCTACTAATTACTTCAGTCCACTGGAGGGATAAAAGTAGAATGAGGTATTTTTGCATCGTAGCTGAAACAGCTGTAAGATATTATCCCAATTTCTATTGCTATATGTTATATATTTTAATAATTACTGATATTTTATATATATATAAAGCATAATATGCATACATGTATGCATGTATA
>NW_026316128.1:0-424 GCF_001194135.2 Octopus bimaculoides | reverse complement strand
ATATATATATATATATACATATAATATATATATGTTTATGTTTTATTTATGTATATGTAAATATGCATGAGTGTATGTATACGTATGTGTGAAGTATGTATGCATCGTTAATCTGCCACAAACCCATTAATCCAATCATATTTTTATAGGATTCTTTTTGCTGCTATCAGTTTCTTTAGATAACAAGGCACCATACCTGTTTGTTGGTGTTGTTGTTCTTACACCAACGCCACCACCACCACCAACACCACCACCACCAACATCACCATCAACATCACCACCAACATCACCACCACTACAACCAACAACAACGCTTACACACCACCACCACCACCAATGGTAGTTGTAGTACGTTTGTTTAAATGTTTGTGAAATCTGATGTGTGTTCGTTTTTGCTTCTTGTAATTCTGTTTTATATATACAT
>NW_026316127.1:0-726 GCF_001194135.2 Octopus bimaculoides | reverse complement strand
TTATTTATATTATTATATGATTGAACGCCACGTATCCTCTTCCAAGTAAGTTTTATCTTGAAAATTCTGATGCGCACTCAATACGATCTTTTTAATTTTTTTTCTCTTTTGTCTCTCTTATTCTTTTACCTCTGCTTCTCCCACTATTCTTTCTTATCACTCTGTCACTTACTCTCCCTCACTTCTCCTCCCTTGCTCACGTGTCTCCCACGTGACCATCGGCCATCTTTCTTTCTCTCCATTGTAGCCAGAACAAGGAATACGCGTTCTTGTTTGTCTCCTGTCCTCGCTTGATTTACGTATTCGCTACTAGAACCTCATTAGGCTTAGCAGCCCTTCCTGTTTGTTTTCACTCTCCTGTTTGTGTTACCTACTTTGACCCTCCGCAAAATCCCAAATTTAATTCAATTCGCTTTGCGGGAGCAACAGTTTTATCGAAAGCGTATATTGTTGTTAAGCGCTTGAAATACGAGACTAGAAAAACAGTCAACAACTGATGAAGGGTCGTTTTTTATGCCGTTTGTCCTGTTTTCCATTTGTGTATTTCGTTGTTCGAAAGAACAGTTCATGTTCCATGTACTCGTACTTCGTACTTTTTTGTTGTACACGTTTCATAACGTCCTGTGCCCACATATGCTTATATATATACGTATATATGTAAGTATGTACATATACGTTTGTGGAGGTGCAATGGCCCAGTGGTTAGGGCAGCGGACTCGCGGTCAT
>NW_026316126.1:0-332 GCF_001194135.2 Octopus bimaculoides | reverse complement strand
AGTCATCGAATTTGGTTCAGTTTCAATCTCACTCGCCCCAACAGGTCTTCACAAGCAGAGTTTAGTGTCCAATGAAGAAAGGCTGGCATGGGTGCCAGTTGTCAAATTTGGTTCAATTTCGATTTCACTTGCCTCAACAAGTCTTCGCAAGCAGGGTTTTGTATTCAAAGAAGGAAAGGTACGCATAAGTGGGCTGGCTACACCCCTGGTAAAGGCCATAGGTTATGGTCTCACTTGTTTTGCCGGGTCTTCTCACGCACAGCATATTTCCACTAGTCACTACCTCGGTGAGGCCTAATGTTTGAAGGTCGTGCTTCACCACCTCATCCCAG
>NW_026316125.1:0-254 GCF_001194135.2 Octopus bimaculoides | reverse complement strand
TGTATGTATGTATGTATGTATGTTTGTATGTATGTATGTATGCATGCATGATTGTACGAACGTACGGATGTAGATATGTGTATGCATCTATTTATATGCAAGTATATACGTATGCATATTAAGTATGTATGATTGTACGTACGTACAGATAAAGGTATGTGTATACTTCTATATGTATATATGTATGTATGTATCTATGTATGTATGTACGTATCATGATTGTACGTACGTACGGATGTAGATATGTGTATGCA
>NW_026316124.1:0-408 GCF_001194135.2 Octopus bimaculoides | reverse complement strand
TATTCAAATACAAGGGACATTTTCCTTGTTTCTGCCTGTCTCTGTCTCTCATGTTTATTCTTGTGGGCTCGAAGTTCTTGTGAATTCTTGGCAGAGAAGAAGAAGAAGAAGAAGATAATGTGGAAGTGCTATGATAGTAGTAGGATGTTAAATGGTCAAGTGCCCTGAAAGTGACTTGTTGTGGATGGTAGTACTGATTGAATTCTTGAGATATCTCTTTTGAATGTATTGTTTATAATATTTGTGTATGTGTTATTCTAAACAGCAGTAGTAGTAAAGTAAGGAAGGAGGTGGCGGAGATGAAGAAGAAAATGAAGAAGGAGAAACAGAAGAAGAGAAAGAATAATAAGAGAATGTGGGATGGTAGGATAGTAGTAGGATGTTAAATGGTCAAGTGACCTAAAAGTG
>NW_026316123.1:0-342 GCF_001194135.2 Octopus bimaculoides | reverse complement strand
TATATATATATATATATATATGTAGGTATGTATGTATTCTTCTTTCTGTCACATTTTCCTTCGCTGTAGATTGGCTGTGATTTTGGCACTCAAGGTATTATACATGCTGTTGGACCATGCCATATGGTTGACAGCTTCAGATATTTAATGCATGCATGGGTGGGTGAGTGTGCATGTGTGTATGTGTGTGCATGTGTGTATGTCAAAGCATGCATGTATGTTCATAAATTTGTATGCTTCAATTTATTCATGTGCATATACATACATTTATACTTGTATGCATGTGTGTGTATGTGTGTATGTGTGTGTGTGTGTACGTACATACACACAGGCTATTGTGAG
>NW_026316122.1:0-991 GCF_001194135.2 Octopus bimaculoides | reverse complement strand
ATATATATTTGCCCACAGTCACTTGGCCAGCCACTGTCATTAGCTATGCTGATGACACAAAATTATCACAGGCAGTTAGAAAACCAAAAGGATGTCACAAGCTTGCAGTGGGCCGAAATAAACCATATGTAGTTTAATGCTGGAAAATGTTAAGCACTGCAATATAAACTCAGTGCAGATACAGTACAATGTACATTTCTAGGACCCGAAGTCACTGTAATCCCACAATCACAAGCTGTGAAAGATTTGGGGATCAGCATATGTAATGACACATTTCATATGCACATAAGCAAGATGGCAGCAAAATGTAGGATGGATACTGAGGTCCTTCAAGACAAGAGACCAAGAAATTATGTTGACCCCGTGGAGAAACTTTGTTCTCGGTTGCCCAGTTGTGGTCACCACATAGCTTGAAGCATTCCAATGCCACAACACTAAAAAGATTGAAACAGTGCAGTGGATGAGTTATAGCCATAGGCTGAGAAAACTACAGCTTTACTCCTTGGAGCAAAGGCATGACAGATATGCAATAATATACATATGGAAAATCCTAGAAGGGCTAGTACCTGACTTTGGCATTGAGTGCTATACCAATGCCAGAACTGGCTGCCATTGCATTGTACCAAAGGTACCATCCACTCCATCTAAATTCAGGAACAGATATTGCAATAGTCAAAGGTTCAAAGAAATTTGCATGCGGTGAAAGTAGATGTCATCAAAAAGGAATTAAACATCCTCCTCTCCATAATACCGGAATTAAGCAACACCCCAACATGAGGTACAGATGATGGCAGCAGAATCAAACTCAATTATACATCAAATGTAGTAACAGCTGGGAAAAGGGCACATACAGGAGTGGTGATGTGAAACACCCAGACTGAGGAAGTCAGAAAGACCATGGCAGTGCACCAGCATGACCATGGCTGCATGCCTGAAACTAGTAAAAGAGTAAATATATATATATATATAATAGAAATATTTTACAAAAACA
>NW_026316121.1:0-223 GCF_001194135.2 Octopus bimaculoides | reverse complement strand
ATTCTTAAACGAAGTTTTTAGTGTCACCATACGTCCCGTCGCCCACTGTAAGTATATTTTGTTTTTATAAGCATTACCGCTTATTTGGTTTAGCTCCTCGTTTAATTCCATTTTTTCTCCATTGTAATCGTAGGAAAGTTTGGCAAAGGAATTCCTTCGTCCTTTAGTCATGTTATTGCTGACGTACATTTCAGTTTTGATCACAGATTTCGGAGAGATTTGC
>NW_026316120.1:0-564 GCF_001194135.2 Octopus bimaculoides | reverse complement strand
TATATAATTATATGGTAATATATATATATATATTTGCGCTTATAATATATATAACATATAAGTATGTGTATACATACGTGTTTCGTTATAGGTGTATGTGTGTCTGGGTATGTGAGCTGTATATGTGAGTAAGCGTAGGAAAATACACACACATACATACAGACATACGTAGACACACACACACACACACACACACACACACACACACATACACACACGCATATGTTGTGCGTTTCTGTGAATATATGCGTGTGTATGTGTTTATGCATATGTTATTTGTTTAGAATTATTCATGTATTTATGATGTATTTATTTATTCCGGTATGTTTTGCGTGTCACAGCGACCTTCTACAACATACCTTATGCGACAAAAATGTGGTCACCTCGTCGTAGACAATTATTCTACGTCCTTGTCGCCTTCTGGCTTTCAGCTTACCGTTTCTCTTATTTATTATATATTTATTATATATTATATATTATATATTTTTTCTTTATACATATGTGTGCGTGAATGTATATGAGACTATGAATATGTTTGTATATATGCCTGTCTGCTTATACATA
>NW_026316119.1:0-314 GCF_001194135.2 Octopus bimaculoides | reverse complement strand
AACTCTGTTTAAGGAGTAGACTACCACCATATATATATATATATATATATGTATGTATATATATTACATATATGTGTTTACATAAGCATATACAAATATGTGTGTATATATAAGTATGTATGTCTATGTATATAGATGGATGGAAAACACTACATATATTAACACACACACATATATATATACACATATATATATACATGTATA
Source organism: Octopus bimaculoides (assembly GCF_001194135.2). Taxonomy (NCBI): domain Eukaryota; kingdom Metazoa; phylum Mollusca; class Cephalopoda; order Octopoda; family Octopodidae; genus Octopus; species Octopus bimaculoides. Next base: position 110 of record NW_026316119.1, on the reverse strand, counting down.
CATATATACATATACACATATGCATATACACATATACATACATACGTATACATACATACGTATACATACATACATACATATACATACATACATATATATATATATATATA
>NW_026316118.1:0-218 GCF_001194135.2 Octopus bimaculoides | reverse complement strand
TATATATATGTATATATATATATATATATATATATTCATAATCTGTCCGCTCGTATATATATATATATATATATTCATAGAGATGCATGTAAATATGCTTACAATACTTGCATGTGTGTGTAGATATAGGAGTGTGGCTGTGTGATGTGTGTATGTGTCTAAGTACATATATATATATATATACGCGCATCTGTATATATGTGTATATAAACGTATAG
>NW_026316117.1:0-292 GCF_001194135.2 Octopus bimaculoides | reverse complement strand
TTCCTGGCTTTGAGTAAAACAAATACAGGAGGATCATATAATCATGATTTTATTCAAACTATTCCCCTCCCAGATTCACACATTCGTTACAGAGGCCATTCGGTTTTTCTAAGCCCTGTAAAAGCACTCAGAAGCTTGGGCCTCCAAACAGGCCTTTCTTCGCGATACTCATAAAGCCAGGAATTTTTCAGCACCCCTCGTATATATACTAGCACTGATATATGGGTGGATAAATAAGATACGAACAAAGGGTGGTGGATTAATGGATAGGTCCATGATAACGAATCAAGCG
>NW_026316116.1:0-273 GCF_001194135.2 Octopus bimaculoides | reverse complement strand
TTTACCTGACGTAACTGTTGCCTTAAATTTTCATTTTTCGTAATTATAGCTAACTGGCATTCCAGATCACGATAGACTGACCGATAACCTGTGAAAGAAATAAGAAATAAGATTTTGTTGGAAAAGTGGCTGTTTTACATGCATGGAAAAATAATGGATATAAAACAATTGAAGCAACTTCACACATGTATTCATGAATGAGGGTGTGTATGTGTATGCTCATGAATGTATGTTGAACTATACGTACAACATACGTACATACTCTTTACTCTT
>NW_026316115.1:0-231 GCF_001194135.2 Octopus bimaculoides | reverse complement strand
GCCCAGTTAGAATTTTCTTCAGGTCGAGTAGCCCATCCCACTCAAAAAGTTCTTGAATATGGGTTGTTTAAGGATGTTGAACGAAACACCCATGTTTCCAGAGGTGAATTATCCAAACCCCAAAGAATTTCTCTCAGCACATGGCTATGATGCTCCCTCACTATTTCTGCTCATGATCAGAGATGGACATATCATCAGCCACCAAGGGACATGCTCAATTGATTAAGGTCA
>NW_026316114.1:0-414 GCF_001194135.2 Octopus bimaculoides | reverse complement strand
TGTGTGTGTGTGTGTGCGTGCGTGTGTGTGTGTGTGTGTGAGTGTGTGTGCGTGCGTGCGTATGTGTGTGTATATTTGTGTGTGTATACGCGTGTACAGAATACGTTTTAAATGCTATGAAATTTTTAAATGAAAGGCGATAAACTGGTGAAATATGAGATGAAATGAATCCGAAAATATAAAATATTACAATAGCTTCCTATAAAATATTAACAGAACAGTCAAGAAGTCACTTTGGCGATTCTCTTCCATTTTATTATGCGTGTGTATGTGTAACTGTGTCTGTATAAACACACAGACATATAGGTGTGTCTGAATATCATGTTCGAGTTTAAAAAGATATATATGAATACATATACATACATATTATATATAAATCGATGTATATATGTGAGAGTATGTATACGTATAGAT
>NW_026316113.1:0-609 GCF_001194135.2 Octopus bimaculoides | reverse complement strand
AGCAACCCACATCTCTCAATATGAATTTACGAAGTATTTAATGAATGTAAATTTGGAAAATATATTGGTTATAAACCTGTAAAGTCCTCATTTTCATTACCACGTTAATGAAATAAAAGTAAATATAAAGTAATAATCAGATGCAGAGATTTAAACATATTTTTATGGAATATCATATAGTTTTATATCATGCTTTGTTGACAATTTCTAGCCTTTATATCCGAAGTATTTAATGAGTGTAAGTTTGGAAAATATATTGGTTATAAACCTGTAAAGTCCTCATCTCCATTACCACGTTAAAGAAATAAAAGGACATAGATAGTGAGAATCAGATGCAGAGATTTAAACATATTTTTATGAAATATTATATAGTTCTATATCATGCTTTGTTGACAATAGTCGCCTTTATATCCATCAGAACATCCATCTGAGCATCTTCCAGTTCTTCTGTCGCAGTTTATGTTGTCCATACAATGACATGTACGGTTACAATTACTACCAAATCTACCAACTTCACATTCTGAAAATATTAATACAAAACACAATAGATTAGATATTGATAGCTCCACACAATAAAAGTTATGGCTGTAAGAGCTTTCTACTACAAAT
>NW_026316112.1:0-297 GCF_001194135.2 Octopus bimaculoides | reverse complement strand
TGATGTTTAGGCATTGCATCTTTTACAGATGAAACATTGTCCCTGTTGGAGACATTATATTTTGTAGCAGGGGTTCTGAATGAGAGGAGAAGATGCGAGACGACCACCAAAAATGGCCATGCAAAAGTTTTCGGCAACCTCACACAAACCAATCAAGATACAGTGTTTAAAAAAAAATGTCTATAATTAAAATTTATTACATAATGTTCATTTCAAGAAGTTACTGTGCATTGTTAGTACGCTGGGTGAAATGCTCGGCGGTATTTCGTCTGTCTTTATGTTCTGAGTTCAAATTCC
>NW_026316111.1:0-304 GCF_001194135.2 Octopus bimaculoides | reverse complement strand
GTGATGTCGTGGCATCCATGCCGGGCCGTGATTCTTGTTATACAGATGTTTGTCGTTCGTCGTTTGGCAGAGCTTATCACTAGTTGTGTTTTGGCTTCAATGCCAGGGCCTTGAGGACAGACGTTTATCGCAGGCTGAAATTCTCTTGTCTGTTTAATATCGTGGTGAAGCTAAGTCACCTAACAGAATCGAAGAGAGAGATGTGCCGCGGTGGTTTAGTTTGGTGTACATAGTAAGTCGTGTTGATGCTGGATAGTAGTCGTAGACTCGTGTTGCTGATGTGGCGATGGCGGTGGTCATCGTT
>NW_026316110.1:4063-5418 GCF_001194135.2 Octopus bimaculoides | reverse complement strand
ATATATATATCATATATGTGTATATATAGAGTATATATATATATATATATATCATTTATATATGTGTATATATATATATATATCATGTATATATATATGTATGTATACATATAAATGCATATATATATGTATATATTTATATATGTGTATATATATATAGTGTGTATATATATATATATATATATATATTGAGTCTGCGATTTATCGTTCCTGCTGAATCGACAGATTTCTACATACGTGTGTGTGGGTGTATGCGTGTATGCACGTGGGTGGGTGTGTGTATCAGAATCGCTCCAACCCCCGCACCAACACTGTCTCGAATGATAAAATCTTTATCGCACGATTTTCCAACTTAACTCAACCTAAACACCTTCCTTACCTCCATGAAACATGTTTTCAAAGATAACATTTACCATCCTTACATGTTTGTGCATCCGCTGTATAAGAGTATGCATACACACACGTAGAAATATATTCATATATATATATATATATATATATATATGTATATACACATATATGCATATATATATAATATGTATAGATATATACATACGTAAGAGTATATGCGTATGTGTCTGTGTATGAGTGCATATTTATGTCCATATATGTGTGTGCATGTGTGTGTGTGTGTGTGTGTGTGTGTGTGTGTGTGTGTGTGTGTTAAGTGCTCCCAGCATTGCCGCAGCTCTCCAGCTGCAACTAGTTAAACCATTATGTACATATATATGTAAATATGTATATGGCTCTGTGTATATATATATATATATATATATATACTTCGTGGTCACTTAAATGTGTATATGTACGTAGAAATATATTTATATTTAAGTATATACATATATATTATATATATATATATATGCATTTATATATGCTTGTATATATGTGCATATATATTGGTGTGTGTATATATACACACATATATATGTACGTATCTATATAAACATATACTTATATATATGTATGTATATATATATGCATGTGTGCGTGTATAAATAGATGCATATATATATATATATATGTATGTATACATGTCTTTATTCATTTATACGCACACACACACACACACACACACACACACACATACACACATTATGTGATCGATATTTTCAATCAAGACGTAACAACCGTATCCGATTCTTGGAGTGTTTCATTTCTGTGTATCCACATATATTTACTAGATTGCTGGCATTCGGCAATGTTTTCTCTCATTACGTTGATGCGCCATTTTGTGCCAATAATTAAACCGTTGGCATTTTTGGTGACACGGGTATGCTATCATATACCTCCATATATATATATATATATATATATATACGCATAGATACATATATATATATATATATATATAT
>NW_026316110.1:2392-3110 GCF_001194135.2 Octopus bimaculoides | reverse complement strand
TATATATATATATATATGTATGTATGTATGTATGTATGTATGTATATATTTAAGTAGAGAGAGGTGGGGGTCTATCGTACAGTTACCGCACCCGAATTCGCTCAAAGGGAGCTGGTCATTTCTGGACTGTCGATGCATTTGCCACATTGTGGCAACCCTAAAGAACAAGTTTTCGGCGCGGACTTCTTCGCCATCAACCTATTCCTACGCATGCGCTCGCAAACACACACACACACAAACACAATGGAGGTTTGTATATAAATATATTGTCTTCGTGCACAGTGTATCAAGGACTACGCAATCTGATGCACACCATAGAAGTTAATAGAAGTGGCTATAGCTGTTGTTGTTGTTGTTTGTTATCGGCGTTGGTGCTGTTGGTGATGGTGGTAGTGTTTAGCCCTAGGTCAGTACTGTTCCAGACAGACAAATGATCAAAGACGTTCCACCTGTGACCATCCCGTCTTATATTCAGGCATAGTGTATCTAGGACTACATTATCTAATGTATAGTATAGGAGTTAGTATTAATAGCTATAGTTTTAGCCCCAGGTCAGTCCTGATCCAGACAGACCTATGATCAGAGACGTTCCACCTGTGACCATCCCATCCGTTATTCATAGTGTATCTAGGACTACATTATCTAATGTATAGTATTGGAGTTAGCATTAATAGCTATAGTTTTAGCCCCAGGTCAGTCCTGATCCAGACAGACCTAT
>NW_026316109.1:347-588 GCF_001194135.2 Octopus bimaculoides | reverse complement strand
TTTTTTTTTTTTTTTTTTTTGGCTTTTAATCTTTTCCCTGCACAGAATGTCACGTCTTTACATGCAGAATGCTTCATTGCACTACACCGTTTTTATCTTCATTAGTACAGTTGTGTGTTGTTTTTGCATCATCGTCATCGTCATTATCGTCATCATTAACAACATATCAAGTGCATCATCATCACCATCATCGTCATTCTCTTTCCCCTCCTCCTCCACTTCATAATCATCATTATCATCT
>NW_026316109.1:0-309 GCF_001194135.2 Octopus bimaculoides | reverse complement strand
ATCATCATCATCATCATCTTCACCATCACCATCTTCATTCTCACCTTCCTCATAAGCACATTGTCATCGTCATCAACATCCACTTCCTACGCATTCACGTCTCGTTCCTTACGTTCATCCTCAAATTTCTTAACCTTCTTTTTAACCATAGTTTGTATTATGTTTTACAATAACATTATTTTTACTTTCATTTTAATCGTCATCATAAATACTAGATATATCAGTTGGGTGAAATGTACAGAATCGCCAGATCGTGTGGTCACTAATTGCATCTACTTAGGTTCTGGGTTCCAGTCCCTACGATCAGAC
>NW_026316108.1:0-287 GCF_001194135.2 Octopus bimaculoides | reverse complement strand
AGCATTGATGAGCCACAGGTGAGAGGTGGGAGTCACGGGAGGATGAAAGCGGACGAACTCCTCCAAAGAGCATTACATATTCCCCTGACAGAGGTGATACCTGACCCAGATGGACGATGCACTCTAGAACAGGATTACGGAGGCACAAAAAGGCGTGAACTGTGCAGGTCCAGAACGAACTCCTTGCCTTCTGTCCCAGCAGACCACAACCGCCCTTCCTGTGGTGGAGACATCCGAACACGCATCAAACTGGACGGCCACGGCTGGACGCACCGTTCCCCATCTCC
>NW_026316107.1:0-287 GCF_001194135.2 Octopus bimaculoides | reverse complement strand
GTACATATATATATATACATACACACACACACATAGATATTTATAGATGCATGCATGTATTAATATATACACACGCTATTATAATTTTTCTTGAATGTATATTTTTCTTTATCAGGTTTTAGTCACGCGAAATTCCCATTCTTGAACAGTACCAACCGTAAATGTTACTCTCTATTCTGCATACCTTCACCTTCTCATTCCAAATCCGCTTCTTCTGTAAAGAGTTGATTTATATCTCTTCCATTATTTATTCTTTTCTTAGTAATTTCTTTTAAAATATTTTTCAC
>NW_026316106.1:0-246 GCF_001194135.2 Octopus bimaculoides | reverse complement strand
TTTTGAAGTATCTTGGATGAGGTTTTTGAAGAGTTTCTTTGATAAATATTGTTGGAACCCCCCAACCGCATCCGGAAAGAGGGTTTTGAGTGTGTGGTGCTGCGTTTGTGTGATGTGAACTATTTTGATGTGTTTCGGTGGTGTAGTGCGTGGATGATTGTTAAGCTTATAATCATCTTCAGAAATATTTGTTTGCGATATGATGTAGTCCATTAGTTTTGTTTTTTGTGTCTATCGCTGATAGCA
>NW_026316105.1:0-402 GCF_001194135.2 Octopus bimaculoides | reverse complement strand
TATATATATATATATATATATATATATTTATGTGTATGTATATGCATATATGCAAATATATGTTGAAAGTAAAGTACAGACAAGAATGTATATTTGTGTATATAAAGTGCATATGCACGCATTTTTGCATGTGCGCGTAACTGTAGCTATCCGTTTATCAACGTATTGCATAAATGCCTAAACGTAAATACATACGTACATACATACATGCACACACAAATACACGCACACACACACACATACACAGACACATACACACACACGCACATACACACACACACTCACACGCACTCACATCTATATTCTGACGTGTATACATAATCGTAATAATTCTTCGGAATTTCACAAATTTCGTCTAGTGAGACGTAGAGCAGGATACGTGTTAGCGAAAATTTAAAGTCA
>NW_026316104.1:0-315 GCF_001194135.2 Octopus bimaculoides | reverse complement strand
ACAATTCCTTCCAGGATCTTCCAGATCTATATTACTGCATACCTCTCCCGACTTTTCTCCTGGGAGTAGAGTCTTAGCTGTTTCAGCCTTTCCCAGTAGCTGAGCAGTTACAAAGAGACAATCTTCTTTGTGAATCTCCTCTGGATTGCTCCAAGGTCTGCTGTTAATTTCAGACTGGTGGGTGACCACAGCTGTGAGCAGTAATCCAGGCGGCTGAGGACGAATGTCCTCCAGAGGATCACCATGGTTTCCTTATCTCTGGTTTTGAATGTTCTCAGGATCCATCCAGCTAATCGTCTGCACTTTGTTGCCATT
>NW_026316103.1:0-266 GCF_001194135.2 Octopus bimaculoides | reverse complement strand
TATATATATATCATCTTGCGAACGAAATGCTAAAGCCAGATATATACATATACGTATGTATGTATGCATGCATATATATGTATTTATACGTACACACATATATATATACATACATGCATACACATATATATATACGTATACACACACACACACATATATATGCATACATGCATACACACACACACATATATATATATGTATATACATACACACACGCACACACACATATATATATATGTAGATACATATATATATCTTTTAGGCAG
>NW_026316102.1:0-261 GCF_001194135.2 Octopus bimaculoides | reverse complement strand
TGTTGTTGTTGTTTTTATTATTATTATTATTTATTCCTTCTACCACCACCACCACCACCACCACCATCACGCCACCACCGCCACTAGTACTACTACTACTACTACTATCAAAAGCAATTTGAATATTACCTTTTGGCACTTCTATGCTCTTGTTCTGCTTCGGATAGAACCTCCTCTGTTATGTTTAACAAATTGTTGATACTACGAAGAGTGTTGTTCAAAGTTATATTGGCCGACACTTTCGATATAAATGGCACCATT
>NW_026316101.1:0-251 GCF_001194135.2 Octopus bimaculoides | reverse complement strand
GTAGTAGTAGTAGTAGTAGAGAGTGAAACTGTGACTATGTATGTAGTTATAATGAGTTAGTAGTACATAGCAGATGCGATTATTGATCATCGGTAGCCTTGTGAGGCTATAACAGTTAGTATCAGTGTATGCAGCTGATGTCGCTTAGCCAGGCAACGGATTGTTGACGGCGTTTTATAATTGATGACGATGACGATGACGGTGACGGTGACGGTGGTACTGCTGCTGCTCCTAATGATGATGATGATGAT
>NW_026316100.1:0-570 GCF_001194135.2 Octopus bimaculoides | reverse complement strand
AAAAAAACGTTAAACACAATGAGAAACGGAAAACGAAAACAGAAAACGAACTTTTTTCGAACAACGAAAAAAAAAGAGAAACGAGACATGCAACATAAAGAATAGTTCCCTTCATCAGTTGTCCCTGTCCATCTACTTCGCGTTTTGAAGGCAAGGACAATACGTGACTTCGTTGAAACAGTCCTTACCGCAAAGCAAATTAGATAAAATTTGGAATGTTTTGCAGAGGGTAAAAGCGTTAACAAGAACAGGACAGTGAGAACAAGACAGTAAAAGCAATACAATTAAAACAATAAAAACAGTAAAAACAAGTAAAAACACGACAGTAAAAACAAATGGTGATGGTTGTTGGGCTAAGACGATAGATAAATTATTATGAACGCTATGTAGAAGTGACAGAGAACAGACGTGAATTTTTCTGTCTCTTCTACTTAGCGTTCATAATAATTTTTTTATCATCTTGGCCCAACAGCCCTCACTGTTTGTTTTTACCGTCGTGTTTTTACTTGCTTTTACTGTATTGTTTTTATTGTCTTGTTCTCACTGTCCTGTTCTTGTTAACACTTTCAC
>NW_026316099.1:0-422 GCF_001194135.2 Octopus bimaculoides | reverse complement strand
ATATATATATATATATATATATATAAATTTATATGTATATATATATATATGTGTGTGTGTATGTGTGTGTGTATACCAATAAATAAATAGAAAGCGGGAGTGAGAGAGAGAGACAGACAGACAGAGAGCGTCATGGTGATAAGGTTAATCTTCGTTTGCGACTTTTTCCAATCCATCATTTCTGAGATGCTGGAAATGACAACGATAGATTGGGGAATGATAGGGTCAAGGAGTTTGCTCTCTTTGATAATTGGATTCTTAACTGCGAGTTTCGAGACGCTGGAAGTAGTTGATACTTGTGAACGGGAAATGCTGGAAAGTCTAGAGGCCAGCTATGAAACATAATATTTTGAAAGAGAAATAATGCAGGTGTCTGCGTGTGTGTGTATGTGTGTGTGTGTGTGTGTGTGTGTGTGTGTGTG
>NW_026316098.1:0-632 GCF_001194135.2 Octopus bimaculoides | reverse complement strand
GAATTACAACCAAAAGCCCTACCATACATATCCACACACAACCCCCTAAAAAATGAGGCCTTCGACACCATCCTCCTGAACAATCCTTTACTAAAAAGGGGCCATAGGATGAATGAAATTCTCCAAATTCACACCATTATAAAAAGCGAAAGACAACCCTAGTCATTTAAGTTTTTTTTTCAATTTCATTGTTTTTCTTCTTAATTGCCACCTTTGTTTTACTGTAAGTTGAAAAAAAACGAAAAGCAGAAACAGGTAGTAAGCATTGCAAAATGTATTTCCTGGTAAAATTATTTTAGCGTTTTTTACAGCTGTAAGACTTCAAATTCACCTTACTCTAAATTATTTTAAATGAATTGATATACTCGTTCTGCCTTGGTTTTTGTTGTCATTTTTACTCTAATATAATACATACCTGTTAACCTAATACAGATCCCTAATACGGAAACCTAATACAGATCCCTAGCTCCAGCCTCAGCCGTGAACTTGGAACCTAACAGATGACCAATTATAGCACTTATTCAGCGTACCTTTTGATTTGTTAACCAGTGAACTCAAACCCTCATATTTTGGGTATATAATACACACGCACACAGACAGACAGACAGACAGACAGACAGACAGACAGACAG
>NW_026316097.1:0-479 GCF_001194135.2 Octopus bimaculoides | reverse complement strand
CACACACACATACACACACATATGCTTGAATGAAAACCTACATATTTGCATAGATATAAACACATACACGCATCCATATATAAAGATGTATACATATACATACATACAAACACATACATAAATATATATGCATATATGTACATGAGTCTGTGTGTGTGTGTAGGCATATAAATTAATGGAATTTGCCATGTATACGATTCTTTATTCCATTTTCCTTTTATTTCTATATAATATTTCTCACCCACCCCACCACCATGCGTTTTGTTAGTATTTTAAGTCTCTTAGCTGTATTTATATTATCTCGCATTGTTACTAAACTGGGAAACTAGTTAATGAAAAGAAAACTTATTTAATCACTATAGTATATTATAATTTACGCAAAATAATGTCTCCGTAGTTGATTAGATAAATGTAATTTGAAGAAATATGCATATATATATACACACACACACACACATATATATATATATAAATATATA
>NW_026316096.1:376-1277 GCF_001194135.2 Octopus bimaculoides | reverse complement strand
CAGATCAAGTCGCTTGCTATGCAAGTACATCTCCGTGATTTTATTATAACTCGGCAAAAAACAAAATATTAATATAGATATATGATTGTATAAATGCATGCATACGTATATTCATATTCTTGCTGTGAATTCGTGTTGTAACAAACCTTGTTGTGTCTTGGGAGGGTCATAACGCCAATATTGATAAACACACGCACTGCTTCAATGTCATTTCTTTATTATTAGACAATTGGTTAAATATCTAACCAACTAACTTATCAATCGTTTGTTTAATGTGCTGGTTAAACAATCAGTCGGTTGCTTGTTTGTCAATCTGCTTTCTTCGCTTGTCACGACCTCATCAGTGTGTATGTATGTATGTATGTATGTATGTATGTATGTATGTATGTATGTGTGCAAGTATGTATGTATGTGTGCATTTGCGTGCGTATGTATAGGTCTGCTTCTTGCTGTTCATTGACAAGCCTAGACGATCGGAAGTACTGAGATACTGAGGGAAATCAGCATCGGAAGCCAGATTTGTCAATATTGTCATTGTCATTAGACGCGTCATGTCAATCTCGCGCACACCTACTCTCCTATACACATACACACACATCACACCTACGCACACATATTTACACACACACACACACACACACGTATGCTATTCATTCACATAACATTATGGCCTGGTTCGTCTGTCATGGCTGGGGGTTCTTCCGCATCATTATTAGACGGCTTTTACGCTACATCAATGGACAGTTAAACAATGAAACAACGTGTGGACATCTTGCGCCTGTAAAGTTCATCTGGTGCACATATGCATCTCTTTACTCTTTTACTGTTTTACTTGTTTCAGTCATTTGATTGCGGCCATGCTGGAGCACCGCCTTTAGTCGAGCAAATCGAACCCAGGACT
>NW_026316096.1:0-366 GCF_001194135.2 Octopus bimaculoides | reverse complement strand
TCAGTCATTTGACTGCGGCCATGCTGGAGCACCGCCTTTAGTCGAGCAAATCGAACCCAGGACTTATTCTTTGTAAGCCTAGTACTTATTTTATCGGTCTCTTGGCCGAACACCCAGGTCAAGTTACGGGGACGTAAACACACCAGCATCGGTTGTCAAGCGATGGTGGGGGTGGGGACAAACACAGACACAGACACACACACACTCGCACACATATATATATACGACGGGCTTCTTTCAGTTTCCGTCTCTCCAAATCCACTCACAAGGCTTTGGTTGTCCCAAAGCTATTGCAGCAGACACTCGCCCAAGGTGGCACGCGGTGGGACTGAACCCGGAACCATGTGGTTGGGAAGCAAGCTTCTT
>NW_026316095.1:2200-2609 GCF_001194135.2 Octopus bimaculoides | reverse complement strand
TAGATAGATAGATAGATAGATAGATAGATAGATAGATAGATAGATCTATCATCCTCCGACCTCCACCACTACCACCACCACTGCCTCCATTAGTTTGCCCTCCATTTTTCATGTGTGCTTTCTATGAATGCTTATAATTTTTCTGTCTGCTGCCAGATTTCAAACTAAATCTCATCATTTTCATGAATATATTATATCCAAATTCTGCTTAAACATCCCATCAACCCATCATGTTTCGGATCTTTCTAATTCTTACACCTTCATGTAAGACATCTTATAAACATTTTTCATTCTGTGAGTTGCAGTCTTGTTATAATATGATTGTTAAAAACGGATTAAGAAACTTGATTGATATAATGTTGGATTCATTCGAAAACAAATCCCATTTGAATAATTATTTACTTATATA
>NW_026316095.1:0-1923 GCF_001194135.2 Octopus bimaculoides | reverse complement strand
TATATATATATATATATATATATATATTTATTTTAAAGCTAGTAAAACCATCACCTGCTACTTTATAACTGACCCTACATTTTTTTTCGGGCATTGGACTGCGGCCATGTTGGTGGCCTTGAAGGGTGTTTTTTAGTCAAGCGTTTATTTGTTGTCCAAAGGATCCACAACATGTTAATATTTGATTTCTTACATCGTGTGAAAAACTGTGTTTATATCCTCTATCCAAAATAAATTCTATTTATCATTGTTGAAGTCTCATCTTCTTTTTATGACAGAACACTGTTTATACAGCCTAAACTTAGTGGAATACAACATGGATACCTCCACACCGCTGAGTTTGGTGTAATACCATCCCAGTATACCGCTAAAAGTTCAGAATAATCAAACTGGGAGCTAAGTTCGTGTTCAATAGATATCTAAAAAGTCTGGTACACGTCCGTGACACAATGAAATATTTTTACAAGAACTTTTGCTGGTACAATGCATTACCATTTTATTTCTTGAAATTTTCAGTTAACATATTTTAATTCTTGTTCAATATCTTAACCAAAGCAAATAGATGACTCATCTACGTACTTTAATCTTAATATGAGCCCCTCAACCACGAAGGCCCCCTGCGACCGTAGGAGTTGCAGGGGTTTAATGACGTCCCTGGACACTACACAGTAGAATCGAACCCGAAGCTTCAGAGTTCTCAAACGAACTCCGTTCTTAACCACACCAGTGAGCTGTCTTGTGAAATAATGATTTTCAGACACCCACTTAAGTTCGCCAACTTTCTGCGGACCACCTTTCGATCATCACAAACAGCTCTCATCTCAACAGAGAAAGAAAAAACACTTTTGAAGAACTTGAAATAAACAAAATCACTATTGAACCAATCAAGAAACAATGAAATCTTTTAGAATTCATCAACGCCCGATCACAAACACAGACACTGTTTATGTACATACATTAAACAAAATAATTATAGACGCATCGAAAAAAATAAATATTCCACGAGGCGACAATAAAGAAAAGTACAAATCCCATTACACCAAAAATAGTTAAGTTCATAATAAAAAAAAATACACCAGAGAAAATCTGGCATTGAATACACCAAAAACCATACAAACAAAAGTAAAACTCAACACCGAACAATTAAACAAGGAAATAACAAATAAAATAAAATAGAATGAAATAAAAATAAAAATCCTCAGAAAGACACAAAAATGGTAAACATTTGTATCATCAAAAACTGACAGAAAAACTGACTGTAAAATACTGCAATAGAGCGATTTTCATTATCATCATCGTCATCATCATCATCATCATCATCATCATCATCATCATCATCATCCTCACCACCACCACAACCACCAAGAAACTAATATGGGTTGTTAAGCAGTGTTGGACCATACGCATACACACACACGTAATAATAATAATAATAATAATAATAATAATAATAATAATAATAATAATAATAATAATAATAATAATAATAATAATAATAATGATGATGATGATGATAATAATAGTAATAGTAATAGTAATAATAATAATAATAATAATAATACTAATAATAATAATAATAATCCTTTCTACTGGAGGCACAAGGCCTCAATTTGTAGGGAGGTGTATAGTCGATTACATCGACCCCAGTGTTTCACCAGTACTTAGTTTATCGATCCCGCAAGGATGAAAGGCAAAGTCGACTTCGGTAGAATTTGAACTGAGAACGTAAAGACGGACGAAATACCGCTAAGCATTAAAATATATAATTAAAAGTAATATTTAAAAATACGAAGGTAATGCTTTACTTAGCAACAAGAGTAATAAAAGCTATAATCCAATTTAAAATCTAATCTCTCCCGTTTACATAAATATCAATGGATTTGTTGAACTGTGTTTAATAAGTTAAATCATATACTGAGTATT
>NW_026316094.1:0-574 GCF_001194135.2 Octopus bimaculoides | reverse complement strand
ATGCGTTTTGCTCCATTTATTGTTATCATTCATATCTACTCAAAATGCATTACTTCAACTTGGTATCTCTACCTATAAAAAGGGTGTGATATCCTGGTTTTTTGTGTAATTTTTGCTACCCATGGTAACTATTAACATTGTCAAAGTTTTTTAAAACTGAGATAATATTAATATATACATAAACTAATATATACAAAAATAAAAGGAATGACCGGTAAATGTGGATTCCTAAATGCTAGAAATAGATGCCGAATCATCTAACCATGAAAAAAATATGTTCTCAGTAGAAAATTTAGCGACACAACAGACTGTAAACGAGCAAGACAAATGAAAAAATACTAAATTAGAAAACGATTAACCTACGAACCATGGTTTCACCTGTTAAAATTTACATAAGTAAATATCTGCAGGATCGTCAGCGTAAAGTCTGTCTATTTGAGATGCAATACACAGAACTAGACACAAGCCATCCACCCGTAAGTGAACACGTGTAGAGTTCTGTGAATTACATTCAGTATATCCTTTCAAATGTCTTCAAATCTGGCGCGCTAAGTCCGGAAATAATTCTGCAGTT
>NW_026316093.1:0-293 GCF_001194135.2 Octopus bimaculoides | reverse complement strand
GTATGCGTGTCTGTGTGAGTGTGTAGTGTTGGTGAGAAGTGTGTGTATGTATGTGGGTGTGTGCGTGTGTGAGTATGTGTGTGGATATGCGTGTGTGTGTGGGAGGTATTTGTGAATGGGGGTATATGTGGGTTATGTGTGCAAGGGTGTGTATGCTTGGGTGTGTGTATGTGTGTATGTTTGCGTGATTGTTAGCGTATGTGTGTATGCACAAGTGTGCGTGTGTATGTGCGTTTGTATAAATGTGTGGGCGAGTCTGAGCGTGTGAGTGCATGCATATGTGTTGTGTGTGT
>NW_026316092.1:0-489 GCF_001194135.2 Octopus bimaculoides | reverse complement strand
GTATATATCGCCATTTTCATATTCATACAGATATATAAACGAATATATATGCATATATATGTGTATGTGTGCAATATGCACATACTTAAACATATATTTATACATTTGTATATCAACGCACTCTTGAGCATGTTCACGCGCGCGCGCACGTGCGATGTTTTATGCGTATGTGTGTATATATTTATACATTTTGAGACATTATACATGATTAAGCGGCAACTTGTTAAATTACTTTAAACATAATTCCATATGTACACGCTATTATACACTTGCATACATGCATACATACGTACCTACGCAAATACATACATGCACATAACTACGTATATACCTATATACAAATAAACATGCATTCCTAAGTACAGAGATGTTTACACACGCGAGCACACACATACACACACTCTCTGTCTTTCTCACACACACAAACATATCTAAATATATGTATGTATGTATATGTATATATGTGTGTGTGTATATATATATATATAT
>NW_026316091.1:0-618 GCF_001194135.2 Octopus bimaculoides | reverse complement strand
AAGAGGAGGAGTAGGTAGAGGATGAGATGGGGGGGGGGAAGAGAAAGAGGCATCAATCATAACAAGTTCTTTATATTGTAAACAACATGTAATGAGATTGGTTGATTAGTGGAGAGAATTGACGAGTCAGCACTCTTTACATTTGTCCGTCTGTCCGTCCGTCCGTCCGTCTTCATGTTCCTCCGGTAAAAGACTCAGCCATAGCTAAATAAAGGACTGGGAAGCAATTAATGAATTTAATTGACAGGAAGGTGTTACAAACGAACATGGAGAAGTCACTGCTTTGGCTTAATGGAACAGAGATAATAATAATAATAATAATGATGATGATAATAATAATGATAATAATAATAATAATAATAATAATAATAATAATAATAATAATAATGGTGATGATGGTGATAATAATAACAATTCTTTCTACTCTAAGAACAAGGCAAAACAACGACAATAATCCTTTCTATTATAGGCACAAGGCCTGAAATTTTGGGGGAGGAGGCTAGTCGATTACATAAGCCCCAGTGTTCAACTGGGGCTTATGTTGCCCGATGTGGTGGCGAATTCTGCCAGTTATAATAATAATAATAATAATAATAATAATAATAATAATGATGATGA
>NW_026316090.1:17396-19696 GCF_001194135.2 Octopus bimaculoides | reverse complement strand
AGTACGAATGAACGAACAGACGTACGTTCGTTCGTTCGCACGTACGTACGAACGAACGAACGTACGCACGTAGAGACGTAGGAACGAACGAACGTACATAAGTACGTACGGAAGAAAGACCGAACGTACGTATGTACGTACGTAAGAATGAACGATCTAACGAACGAACGATCGAAGGAACGAACGAAAAAACGAACGTACGTAATAACGTTCGTTCGATCGTACTTACGTACGTACGTACAAACGTAAGGACGAACGAACGAACGAACGAACGTACGTAGGAACGAACGTGCGTAAGTACGTACGAAAGAACGATCATACGTACGTAAGACCGAACGAACTAACAATCGAACGATCGAACGAACGAAATAACGTACGTAATAACGTACGTACATTCTTTCTTTTATTCGTACGTTCGATTGTTCGTTCGTTCGCTCGTACGTACCTTCATTCGTTCGTTCGTTCGTTCGTACGTACGTACTTTCGTTCGTTCTTTTGTTCCTTCGAACGTACGTAATTACGAACGAACGAACGTAATTACGAACGTACGTAGGAACGAACGAATGAACGAAAGAGCCAACGAACGAGTGAATGAACGAACGAACCATCGAAATAACGAACGTACGTACGTACGTAGAATAGAACGAACGAAGGAAGGATGAAAGGATGAAATGATCGAACGAAGGAACAAAAGAACGAACGTACGAACGTACGAACGATCGAACGAAAGAACGAAAGATTGAACGAACGAACGTACGTGAGTACGAACGAAGGAACGTACGTGAGTACGAAAGAACGAACGTACGTGAGTACGCTCTAACGAACAAACGAACGAAAGAAATAGCGACAAAAAGATAGTAAGCATTTAAGTAGGAATGAACGAACATAGTACGTTCGTAGGTACGTACGTACGAGCGAACAAACGAACGTACGCACGTACAATCATAAGGACGAACGAACGAACGTACGTAGGAACGAACGAACGTGCGTAAGTACGTACGAAAGAACGATCGTACGTACGTAAGAACGAACAATCTAACGATCGAATGAACGAAAGGAAGATAGTACGTAAGAAATAACGTACGTACGTTCTTTCTTTTATTCGTACGTTCGATTATTCGTTCGTTCGGTCGTACGTACCTTCAGTCGTTCGTTCGTTCGTTCGTACGTACATACGTACTTTCGTTCGTTCTTTTGTTCCTTCGAACGCACGTAATTACGAACGAACGAACGTAATTACGAACGTACGTAGGAACGAATGAGCCAACGAACGAACGAATGAACGAACGAGAGAATGAACGTACGTACGTACGTAGAATAGAACGAACGAAGAAAGGATCAAACGATGGAATGATCGAACGAAGGAACAAAAGGACGAACGAACGAACGTACGAACGTACGAACGATCGAACGAAAGAACGAAAGATTGAACGAACGAACGTACGTGAGTACGAACGAAGGAACGTGCGTAAGTACGAACAAAGGAACGTACGTGAGTACGAACGAAGGAACGTACGTGAGTACGAACGAAGGAACGTACGTGAGTACGAACGAAGGAACGTACGTGAGTACGAACGAAGGAACGTACGTTCGTTCGATCTAACGAACAAACGAACAGACGTACGTTCGTACGGATGTACATACGAACGAACGAACGAACGTACACACGTACAAACGTAAGAACGAACGAACGAACGTGCGTAAGTACGTACGAAAGAACAATCGTACATACGTAAGAACGAACGATCAAACGATCGAACGAACGATCGAACGAACGAGAAAAAGAACGTACGTACGTAATACCGTTTGTTCGATCGTACTGACGTACGTACGTACGATCTTTCTTTTATTCGTACGTTCGATTGTTCGTTCGTTCGCTCGTACGTTCCTTCATTCGTTCGTTCGTTCGTTCGTTCGTTCGTACGTACTTTCGTTCGTTATTTTGTTCCTTCGAACGTACGTGATTACGAACGAACGAACGTAATTACGAACGTACGTAGGAACGAACGAATGAACGAACGAGCCAACGAACGAGCGAGTGAACGAACGAACCATCGAAATAACGAACGTACGTACGTACGAAAGAACGATCGTACGTACGTAAGAACGAACGATCTAACGATCGAACGAACGTTCAAACGAACGAAAGAAAGAACGTACGTACGTAATAACGTTCGTTTGATCGTACTAACGTACGTACGTTCTTTCTTTTATTCGTATGTTCGATTGTTCGTGCGTTAGCTCGTACGTACCTTCATTCGTTCGTTCGTTCGTACTCACGTACGTTCGTTCGTTCGTAC
>NW_026316090.1:15497-16652 GCF_001194135.2 Octopus bimaculoides | reverse complement strand
CGTTCGTACGTACGTACTTTCGTTCGTTCTTTTGTTCCTTCGAACGTACGTAATTACGAACGAACGAACGTAATTACGAACGTACGTAGGAACGAACGAATGAACGAAAGAGCCAACGAACGAATGAATGAACGAACGAACCATCGAAATAACGAACGTACGTACGTACGTAGAATAGAACGAACGAAGGAAGGATGAAAGGATGAAATGATCGAACGAAGGAACAAAAGAACGAACGTACGAACGTACGAACGATCGAACGAAAGAACGAAAGATTGAGCGAACGAACGTACGTGAGTACGAACGAACGAACGTACGTGAGTACGAACGAACAAACGTACATGCGTACGATCTAACGAACAAACGAACGAAAGAAATAGCGACTAAACCATAGTAAGTATGTAAGTACGAATGAACGAACATAGGTACGTTCGTACGTACGTACGTACGAACGAACGAAAGAACGTACGCACGTACAAACGTAAGGACGAACGAACGAACGAACGAACGTACGTAGGAACGAACGAACGTGCGTAAGTAGGTACGAAAGAACGATCGTACGTACGTAAGAACGAACGATCTAACGATCGAACGAACGCTCGAACGAACGAAAGAAGAACGTACGTACTTAATAACGTTCGTTTGATCGTACTGACGTACGTACGTTCTTTCTTTTATTCGTACGTTCGATTGGTCGTTCGTTCGCTCGTACGTACCTTCATTCGTTCGTTCGTACGTACGTACTTTCGTTTGTTTTGTTCATTCGAATGAACGTAATTTCGAACGTACGTAGGAACGAACGAATGAACGAACGAGCCAACGAGCGAACGAACGAACAATCGAACATACGAATAAAAGAAAGAACGTACGTACGTCAGTACGATCAAACGAACGTTATTACGTATGTACGTTCTTTCTTTCGTTCGGTCGATCGTTCGTTCGATCGTTAGATCGTTCGTTCTTACGTACGTACGAATGTACGTATGTTCGTTCGTTCGTACTTACATACTTACTATCGTTTTGTCGCTATTTCTTTCGTTCGTTTGTTCGTTATATCGTACAAATGTACGTTCGTTCGTTCGTACTCACGTACGTTCGTTCGTTCGTTCGTCCTTACGTTTTTACGTGCGTACGATCGTTCGTTCGTTCGTTCGT
>NW_026316090.1:11797-12354 GCF_001194135.2 Octopus bimaculoides | reverse complement strand
TCGTTCGTTGGCTCGTTCGTTCGTAATTACGTACGTTCGAAGGAACAAAAGAACGAACGAAAGTACGTACGTACGAAAGAACGAACAATCGAACGTACGAATAAAAGAAAGAACGTACGTCAGTACGATCAACCGAACGTTATTACGTACGTTCTTTTTTTCTTTCGTTCGTTCGATCGTTCGTTCGATCGTTAGATCGTTCGTTCTTGCGTACGTACGATCGTTCTTTCGTACGTACTTACGCACGTTTCTTCTTCCCTACGTACGTTCGTTCGTTCGTTCGTCCTTACGTTTTTACGTGCGTACGATCGTTCGTTCGTTCGTTCGTACGTACGTACGTAAGAACGTACGTATGTTCGTTCGTTGGTACTTACATACATACTATCGTTTTGTCGCTATTTCTTTCGTTCGTTTGTTCGTTAGATCGTACGAATGTACGTTCGTTCGTTCGTACTCACGTACGTTCGTTCGTTCAATCTTTCGTTCTTTCGTTTGATCGTTCGTTCGTTCTTTTGTTCCTTCGTTCGATCATTTCATCGTTTGATCCTTTCTTCTTA
>NW_026316090.1:6016-8212 GCF_001194135.2 Octopus bimaculoides | reverse complement strand
TACGTACGTTCGAAGGAACAAAAGAACGAACGAAAGTACGTACGTACGAACGAACGAACGAACGAACGAATGAAGGTACGTACGAGCGAATGAACGAACAATCGAACGTACGAATAAATGAAAGAACGTACGTACGTCAGTACGATCAAATGAACGTTATTACGTACTTACGTTCTTTCTTTCGTTCGTTGGATCGTTCGTTCGATCGTTAGATCGTTCGTTCTTACGTACGTGCGATCGTTCTTTCGTACGTACTTACGCACGTTCGTTCGTTCCTACGTACGTTCGTTCGTTCGTTCGTCCTTACGTTTGTACGTGCGTACGTTCGTTCGTTCGTTCATACGTACGTACGTACGGACGTACGTATGTTCGTTCATTCGTACTTACATACTTACTATCGTTTTGTCGCTATTTCTTTCGTTCGTTTGTTCGTTAGATCGTACGAATGTACGTTCGTTCGTTCGTACTCACGTACGTTCGTTCGTTCAATCTTTCGTTCTTTCGTTCGATCGATCGGTCGTTCTTTTGCTCCTTCGTTCTTTTGTTCCTTCGTTCGATCATTTCATCGTTTGATCCTTCCTTCGTTCGTTCTATTCTACGTACGTACGTACGTTCGTTATTTCGATGGTTTGTTCGTTCATTCGCTCGTTCGTTGACTCGTTCGTTCATTCGTTCGTTCCTACGTACGTTCGTAATTACGTTCGTTCGTTCGTAATTTCGTACGTTCGAAGGAAGAAAAGAACGAACGAAAGTACGTACGTACGAACGAACGAACGAGCGAACGAATGAAGGTATGTACGAGCGAACGAATGAAGGTATGTACGAGCGAACGAACGAACAATCGAACGTACGAATAAAAGAAAGAACAATACGTACGTCAGTATGATCAAACGAACGTTATTAAGTACGTACGTTCTTTCTTTCGTTGGATCTTTCGTTCGATCGTTAGATCGTTCGTTCTTACGTACTTACGATCGTTCTTACGTACTTACGATCGTTCTTTCGTACGTACTTACGCACGTTCGTTCGTTCCAACGTACGTTCGTTCTTTCGTTCGTCCTTGCGTTTGTACGTGCGTTCGTTCGTTCGTTCGTTCGTTCGTACGTACTTACGAACGAACGTACGTATATTCGTTCATTCGTACTTACATACTTACTATCGTTTTGTCGCTATTTCTTTCGTTCGTTTGTTCGTTAGATCGTACGAATGTACGTTCGTTCGTTCAATCTTTCGTTCTTTCGTTCGATCGTTCGTTCGTTCTTTTGTTCCTTCCTTCGATCATTTCATCGTTTGATCCTTCCTTCGTTCGTTCTATTCTATGTACGTAGTTCGTTATTTCGATGGTTCGTTCGTTCATTCGCTCGTTCGTTGGCTCGTTCGTTCATTCGTTCGTTCCTACGTACGTTCGTAATTACGTTCGCTCGTTCGTAATTACGTACGTTTGAAGGAACAAAAGAACGAACGAAAGTACGTACGTACGAACGAACGAACGAACAATCGAACGAACAAATAAAAGAAAGAACGTACGTACGTCAGTACGATAAAACTTTATTACGTACGTACGTTCTTTCTTTCGTTCGTTCGATCGTTAGATCGATCCTTCTTATGTACGTACGATCGTTCTTCCGTACGTACTTACGCACGTTCGTTCGTTCCTACGTACGTTCGTTCTTTCGTTCGTCCTTACGTTTGTACGTGCGTTCGTTCGTTCGTACGTACGTACGTACGAACGTACGTATATTCGTTCATTCGTACTTACATACTTACTATCGTTTTGTCGCTATTTCTTACGTTCGTTTATTCGTTAGATCGTACGAATGTACGTTCGTTCGTTCGTACTCACGTATGTTCGTTCGTTCGTACTCACGTACGTTCGTTCGTACTCACGTACGTTCGTTCATTCATACTCACGTACGTTCGTTCTTTCGTTCGATCGTTCGTTCGTTCTTTTCTTCCTTCGTTCGATCATTTCATCGTTTGATCCTTCCTTCGTTCGTTCTATTCTACGTACGTACGTTCGCTATTTCGATGGTTCGTTCGTTCATTCGCTCGTTCGTTGGCTCGTTCGTTCATTCGTTCATTCCTACGTACGTTCGTAATTACGTTCGTTCGTTCGTAATTACGTACGTTCGAAGGAACAAAAGAACGAAAGGAAGTACGTGCGTACGAACGAACGAACGAACGAACGAACGAACG
>NW_026316090.1:3735-5164 GCF_001194135.2 Octopus bimaculoides | reverse complement strand
AAGAAAGAACGTTCGTTCATTTGAGCGTACTGACGTACGTACGTTCTTTCTTTTATTCGTACGTTCGATTTTTCGTTCGTTCGCTCATACGTACCTTCATTCGTTCGTTCGTTCGGTCGTTCGTTCGTACGTACGTAGGAACGAACGAATGAACGAACGAGCCAACGAACGAGCGAAGGAACGAACGAATCATCGAAATAACGAACGTACGTAGGTACGTAGAATAGAACGAACGAAGGAAGGATCAAACGATGAAATGATCGAACGAAGGAACAAAAGAACGAACGAACGAAAGAACGAAAGATTGAACGAACGAACGTACGTGAGTACGAACGAACGAACGAAAGAAATAGAGACAAAACGATTGTAAGTATGTAAGTATGAATAAACGGACATACGTACGTTCGTACTTATGTACGAACGAACGAACGATCGTATGCACGCACAAACGTAAGGACGAACGAACGAACGTACATAGGAACGAACGAACGCGCGTAAGTACGTACGAAAGAACGATCGTACGTACGTAAGAACGAACGATCTAACGATCGAACGAACGATCGAACGAAATAAAGAACGTAGTACGTTCGTTTGATCGTTCTGACGTACGTACGTTCTTTCTTTTATTCGTACGTTCGATTGTTCGTTCGTTCGCTCATACGTAACTACATTCGTTCGTACGTTCGTACGTACGTACGTACTTTCGTTCGTTCTTTTGTTCCTTCGAACGATGAAATGATCGAACGTAGGAACAAAAGAACGAACGAACGATCGAACGAAAGAACGAAAGATTGAACGAACGAACGTACGTGAGTACGTACGAACGAACGTACGTGAGTACGAACGAACGAACGTACATACGTACGATCTAACGAGCAAACGAACGAAAGAAATTGCGACAAAACGATAGTAAGTATGTAAGTACGAACGAACGAACATACGTACGTTCGTACGTACGTACGTACGTACGTACGAACGAACGTACGCACGTACAAACGTAAGGACGAACGAACGAACGAACGAACGTACGTAGGAACGAACGAACGTGCGTAAGTAGGTACGAAAGAACGATCGTACATACGTAAGAACGAACGATCTAACGATCGAACGAACAATCGAACGAACAAAATAAAGAACGTACGTACGTAATAGCGTTCGTTTGATCGTACTGACGTACGTACGTTCTTTCTTTTATTCGTACGTTCGATTGTTCGTTCGTTCGATCGTTCGTACCTTCATTCGTTCGTTCGTTCGTTCGTTCGTACGTACGTACTTTCGTTCGTTCTTTTGTTCCTTCGAACGAACGTAATTACGAACGAACGAACGTAATTACGAACGTACGTAGGAACGAACGAATGAACGAAAGAGCCAACGATCGAGCGAATGAACGAACGAACCATCGAAATAACGAAAGTACGTACGTAGAATC
>NW_026316090.1:2186-2968 GCF_001194135.2 Octopus bimaculoides | reverse complement strand
TAAAGAACGTACGTACGTAATAGCGTTCGTTTGATCGTACTGACGTACGTACGTTCTTTCTTTTATTCGTACGTTCGATTGTTCGTTCGTTCGCTCGTACGTACCTTCATTCGTTCGTTCGTTCGTACGTACGTACTTTCGTTCATTCTTTTGTTTCTTCGAACGTACGTAATTACGAACGAACGAACGTAATTACGAACGTACGTAGGAACGAACGAATGAACGAAAGAGCCAACGATCGAGCGAATGAACGAACGAACCATCGAAATAACGAAAGTACGTACGTAGAATCGAACGAACGAAGGAAGGATCAAACGATGATATGATCGAACGAAGGAACAAAAGAACGAACGAACGATCGAATGAAAGAAAGAAAGATTGAACGAACGAACGTACGTGAGTACGAACGAACGAACGTAAATTCGTACAATCTAACGAACGAACGAACGAAAGAAATAGCGACAAAACGATAGTAAGTATGTAAGTACGAATGAAAGAACATACGTACGTACGAACGAACGAAAGAACGAACGAACGTACGCACGTTCAAACGTAAGGACGAACGAACGAACGAACGTACGTAGGAACGAACGAACGTGCGTAAGTACGTACGAAAGAACGATCGTACGTACGTAAGAACGAACGATCTAACAATCGAACGAACGATCCAACGAACGAAAGAAAGAACGGACGTACGTAATAACGTTCGTTTGATCGTACTAACGTACGTACGTTCTTTCTTTTATTCGTACGTTCGATTGTTCGTTCGTTTGCTCGTACGT
>NW_026316090.1:0-2176 GCF_001194135.2 Octopus bimaculoides | reverse complement strand
ACGTTCAAACGTAAGGACGAACGAACGAACGAACGTACGTAGGAACGAACGAATGAACGAACGAGCCAACGAACGAGCGAATGAACGAACGAACCATCGAAATAACGAAAGTACGTACGTAGGATAGAACGAACGAAGGAAGGATCAAACGATGAAATGATCGAACGAAGGAAGAAAAGAACGAACGAACGATCGAATGAAAGAACGAAAGATTGAACGAACGAACGTACGTGAGTACGAACGAACGAACGTACATTCGTATGATCTAACGAACAAACGAACGAAAGAAATAGCGACAAATCGATAGTAAGTATGTAAAAACGAATAAACGAACATACGTACGTACGAACGAACGAACGAACGTAGGCACGTACAAACGTAAGGACGAACGAACGAACGAACGTACGTTGGAACGAACGTACGTTGGAACGAACGTACGTTGGAACGAACGAAAGTGCGTAAGTACGTACGAAAGAACGATCGTACGTACGTAAGAACGAACGATCTAACGATCGAACGAACGATCCAACGAACGAAAGAAAGAACGGACGTACGTAATAACGTTCGTTTGATCGTACTAACGTACGTACGTTCTTTCTTTTATTCGTACGTTCGATTGTTCGTTCGTTCGCTCGTACGTACCTTCATTCGTTCGTTCGATCGTTCGTTCGTACGAACGTAATTTCGTTCGTTCTTTTGTTCCTTCGAACGTACGTAATTACGAACGAACGAACGTAATTACTAACGTACGTAGGAAAGAACGAATGAACGAACGAGCCAACGAACGAGCGAATGAACGAACGAACCATCGAAATAACGAACGTACGTACGTAGAATAGAACGAACGAAGGAAGGATCAAACGATGAAATGATGGAACGTAGGAACAAAAGAACGAACGAAATATCGAACGAAAGAACGAAAGATTGAACGAACGAACGTACGGGAGTACGAACAAACGAACGTACGTGAGTAAGAACGAACGATCGTACGTGAGTACGAACGAACGAACGTACATACGTACGATCTAACGAACAGACGAACGAAAGAAATTGCGACGAAAGATTGAACGAACGAACGTACGTGCATACGAACGAACGAACGTACGTGAGTACGAACAAACGAACGTACGTGAGTACGAACAAACGAACGTACGAACGTACGAACGATCGAACGAAAGAACGAAAGATCGAAAGAAAGAACCTACGTGAGTACGAACGAAGGAACGTACGTTCGTTCGATCTAACGAACAAACGAACGAAAGAAATAGCGACAAAACGAAAGTAAGTACGTAAGTACGAATGAACGAACATACGTACAAATGTAAGGACGAACGAACGAACGAACGTACGTAGGAACGAACGAACGAGCATAAGTACGTACGAAAGAACGATCGTACGTACGCAAGAACGAACGATCTAACGATCGAACGAACGATCGAACGAACGAAAGAAAGAATGTACGTACGTAATAACGTTCGTTTGATCGTACTGACGTACGTACGTTCTTTCTTTTAGTCGTACGTTCGATTGTTCGTTCGAAGGAACAAAAGAACGAACGAAAGTACGTACGTACGAACGAACGAACGAACGAATGAAGGTACGTACGAGCGAACGAACGAACAATCGAACGTACGAATAAAAGAAAGAACGTACGTACGTCAGTGCGATCAAACGATCGTTATTACGTACGTACGTTCTTTCTTTCGTTCGTTCTCTTGTTCCTTCGAACGTACATAATTACGAACGAACGAACGTAATTACGAACTACGTAGGAATGAACGAATGAACGAACGAGCCAACGAACGAACCATCGAAATAACGAACGTACGTACATACGTAGAATAGAACGAACGAAGGAAGGATCAAATGATGAAATTATCGAACGAAGGAACAAAAGAACGAACGAAACGATCGAACGAAAGAACGAAAGATTGAATGAACGAACGTACGTGTGTGCGAACGCACGAACGTACGTGAGCACGAACGAACGAACGTACGTGAGTACGAACGAACGAACGTACATTCGTACGATCTAACGAACAAAAGAACGAAAGAAATAACGACAAAACGATAGTAAGTATCTAAGTACGAACGAACGACCGTACGCACGTAAAAACGTAAGGACAAACGAACGAACGAACGTACGTAGGAATGAACGAACGTGCGTATGCACGTA
>NW_026316089.1:0-259 GCF_001194135.2 Octopus bimaculoides | reverse complement strand
TCCCTTTGTTTGTCCTCTCTATGTTTAGCCCCCTGTAGGCAATAAAGAAACAGTTATATATATATACCTTCAAAACGCGGAGTAGATAAAACAGGGACAACTGATGAAGGGGAATATTCTTTATGTAGCATGTCTCGTTCCTATGTTTGTTTTTTTCATTGTTCGAAAAAAAGTTCGTTTTCCATGTTTTTGTTTCTCATTGTGTTTAACGTACCCATATATGCATGTATATATACATATATATGTAGGTATGTACATA
>NW_026316088.1:0-225 GCF_001194135.2 Octopus bimaculoides | reverse complement strand
ACACATAATTAGGCCTTTAACTTGAATGATTATTATTATTATTATTATTATTAAACCCTGACATTTTATGTATTGTATTAATAAGAGCTTTCCTACTTGTACAGATATTTCTACTTTATTCCTATTTTATTTTATTTGTATTTTTTAAATAATGGAATATGTTATTTGAATTTATAAAGACCTGAAGAGTGACTTCATTCTGAAAAGAATTTATCTTGATCGATT
>NW_026316087.1:0-343 GCF_001194135.2 Octopus bimaculoides | reverse complement strand
CACATACACATACATACACACACACACACACACATATATATATATATATAGGAGAGTATTGTAGTTAGCTTATATGTGCCTTGTTGTACCATTCAAGACATATATATATATATATATACATATATAAACATATATGTGTGTGTGTGTAGATATATATATTGTATATATCTATCTATCTATATATATGCACATATGTATATATATATACATACATATATAAATATATATACATACATATGTATATACACACACACACATATATATACCTAACTATGAATATATACATATACATTTATATATATATATATATATACATATTTATATACACACACACATATATATA
>NW_026316086.1:0-220 GCF_001194135.2 Octopus bimaculoides | reverse complement strand
AACACTTTACTATATCTAATAGACCCAATATTTATGGCTCTTTTAAGGGCGTACCACTATTTATTATTGATTATAGATCCGCTCATTGGCCTCATTACTAACAACCTAATCCGGCTCCTGTACTTCTCATCAGCCAAAAGGGACTTGTTGAGTTTTTAGTAGCCGGGATCTTGCCTATGTAACCTATAGAGGTCAAACTTACGTGATGACATTTTAGGAC
>NW_026316085.1:0-241 GCF_001194135.2 Octopus bimaculoides | reverse complement strand
CACACACATATATACATACATGCATATATACACATACACACACATACAGACACACACACACACACATATATATACAAACATACACACACACACACATATATATATACACACACAAACACACACACATATATACACACATACATATATATATATATACACACATACATATATATCCACACAAACACAATATATAATCTTTTACGTTTCAATCATTTGACTACGGCCATGCTGGAGCACCACC
>NW_026316084.1:0-899 GCF_001194135.2 Octopus bimaculoides | reverse complement strand
CTCAGCATAATTAATATTTTAACAAGTAAATATCTTTACTTTGATTTGCACAAATACTTAAAATTCACCATATAAGTAAGTACGCTATAATTATTTTATTAATCTATTAGTTTGTTTTTATCCTGCATAATGAAAAGTATCTGTTAGTCTATATAAATGCCAAATAATAGAATAAGCAGCGGAAAATATTTCTCTACAAAATCGAGTGTAAAATTAGTATCTTAAAATTATATTCAACTTCTATACCCTCCACAATATAATGATCTTAAATAGTGAAGTTATAAATCTTTTTATGAGTGAAACATTCTAAATTACTACCTTAGTATACAGTATAGAATAACTTTTCTTTCTTAACTGTAACTTTAAAATATTATTACCAACAATTACGTTTATTCCCATTATTATTCCCATTTTAGCCCCATTTCGTCATTTTTTACCCCTGAAAAATTTATGCTCACATTTTTGCTAATGCTTCTATGAGCGTGTGTACTCGTGCCATGCAGCTTGCCCGAGGGCGTTTATTCATACATATCTGTTAACGGTTATTTTCAATACTTTTCTCGTTGGATTAAGTGTTCGTTTCTCATTTTGTCTTCTGCAGTTTTATTTTTCAATCTTCTATATACATGAAGAATTTTCCTCCGTCTGGCTGTTTTTCTCTCTACGAAACGGAAAGTTGCATTATGGAACAGTCATTTTAACGAGTTTTTCAAAAATTTATTTATCACCCGATGAGATACGTCTTGCACCACCGGACACTCCTGAACCAGTTGTTGAGTGTCCCACAAGAGGATGCTAGATGTGTCGAAATAATTGCTCGTATATTCCATCTTCTGTCTTTCATTTGTTATTTATACATACATACACACATACACACACACACACACACACACACACAC
>NW_026316083.1:0-571 GCF_001194135.2 Octopus bimaculoides | reverse complement strand
TTACAGTCGTGTAATACCAAAGAGACAAACGTTGCTGAAATAATCCGTCAGCGAGCATCAGAACGTTGTGCTACGTTAGCCAGACACGAATTTATTGATCCGAAGGAATTTAAAGAAACTGGGAGATCTCTTTCTGACCTTTTTTCTGGTAAGTCGTCTATTTTAATTTTAATCCAGACCTAATATTTTCGATATTCCTTCCGACTCTCTGCATTTTCTGTTCAAAACCTCGTCAAACTCAATTTTGCGGTTCATCCATTCAGAGTCCATATGTAGAGGACCAGTAATGGAACAGATTCCTTCTCCTCTCTCTTTAACTTTCTGGAAGAAACCAGCTGTATAGGAATGAAGATGGATGGATTCTGCAAGATTGAAATAGGTCCGGAATATGCTGTGTGTCACGACAGCACTCTTACCATTCCACCAGCAGTTGAGAGCATAAAACAAAGCAATTTTTTGTTGTTGTAGTTTCAGCTCAGAGATGCGGCCATGATTTCATGATTCATGATTTTTTTTCTAAAATAAATTTTCTTTTATATTTTTGTCAGCTGAATCATTTTCTGGATTGTTT
>NW_026316082.1:0-304 GCF_001194135.2 Octopus bimaculoides | reverse complement strand
AGATTTGAAGACATTTGAAAGGATACACTGAGTTGTAATTCACGGAGCTCTACATGTGTTCACCT
Source organism: Octopus bimaculoides (assembly GCF_001194135.2). Classification (NCBI taxonomy): domain Eukaryota; kingdom Metazoa; phylum Mollusca; class Cephalopoda; order Octopoda; family Octopodidae; genus Octopus; species Octopus bimaculoides. The sequence continues at coordinate 239 of NW_026316082.1, read as the reverse complement.
ACGGGTGGATGGCTTGTGTCTAGCTCGGTGTGTTGCACTCTGAAAGAGACAGATTTACGCTGATGAGCCTGCAGATATTTACTTATGTAAATTTTAACAGGTGAAACCATGGTACGTAAATTAATCGTTTTTTATTTCAGTATTTTTTCATTTGTCTTACTCGTTTACAGTCTGTTGTGTCGCTGGTTTTTTTTACTGAGAACATATTTTTAGTGGTTAGATGATTCGGCATCTATTTC
>NW_026316081.1:0-250 GCF_001194135.2 Octopus bimaculoides | reverse complement strand
ATAGATAGATAGATGGATGGATGGATGGATGGATGGATGGATGGATAGATTCGCTTTACGCACTACTCAGTTTTCACGATATTGCTTTGGGTCAATTTTATTAAGCTTTAAAGTATTTCGTCAAACAAATGAGCCCTGTACTTATCTTTTTAAAGCCTGGTTCTTATTTTATCGGACTCCTTTTTACCGAACCGGGGAAGTAAGCAAATCACTACTGGTTGACGTTGGGGACAAGCGTAAACACGCACAT
>NW_026316080.1:0-280 GCF_001194135.2 Octopus bimaculoides | reverse complement strand
GAGTTCGATTCACGGCGGTGCGTTTGTGTCCTTAAACAAGATGATTTATTTTATGCTGCTCCAGTTCTCTCAGCTGGTAGAAATGAGTCGTACCAGTAATTCAGAGGGAATCAGCCTTGTTACGTTCTGTGTCACGCTGAATCTCTCTGGGAACTACGTTAAGAGTACTCGTGTTTGTGGAATGCTCAGCTATTTGCCCATTAATTTCACGAACAGGCAGTTCCGTTGATTGGATCGACTGGAACACTCGCCATCGTAATCGACAGAGTGCCAAGTTTAT
>NW_026316079.1:0-252 GCF_001194135.2 Octopus bimaculoides | reverse complement strand
TACTTGCACACACATACACACACACGCATACACACATACATACACATACAGGCACACACACAGAAACACATACATACACAGACACACAGACATACACATACACACACACACACACACACATATATATATATGACGGGCTTCTTTCAGCTTCTGTCTACCAAATCCACTAACAAGGCTTTGGTTGGTCTGAGGCTATAGTAGCAGACACTTGCCCAAGGTGCCATGCGGTGGGACTGAACCTGGAACCATGTG
>NW_026316078.1:0-498 GCF_001194135.2 Octopus bimaculoides | reverse complement strand
ATATATATATGTAAGTATGTATGTAAATGCATGTGTTTATGTTTGTGTGTCTGTGTTCACCCCCCAACATCGCTTGACATTCAACAGGTACATTGGCCCCCAACAGTCTGGGAGCCAATATAGCCATTCTTGTTGTCGTTGTCCAAAGTTCGTGAACTAAAGAACAACAGAGTTTCCACTGCGACCATTCCCGTCTTGCTCTATTCAAACTCATAGTATTCAATATGCCTCTAATCTCTGGTGTTCCTTCAAAATATAGATCGGTAGGGTGTAAATTAAGGGAAATTTGACTGCTATGCAGTGGGATCCCTCGCATCCTGGCAGCAGAACTTAAGAGTAAGATGAATGACCTGGAGGTGCGAAATCTCGTCTGCATTTTTAACTTCATAGTGTGTGTCTGTGTGTGCGAGCGTGTATGAGTGCGTACGTTTAATTAGTATAACTTTATACGTACATCTGTGTGTGTGTGTGTGTGTGTGTGTGTGTGTGTGTGTGTCT
>NW_026316077.1:0-300 GCF_001194135.2 Octopus bimaculoides | reverse complement strand
ACAAAAGAAATGAAGAGAATTTCAATTGAATTTCCCGAAGAATAAAGCGAAACTCCTTCCATTAAAATGAACTTGTCACTACATTTCCTTTCTCTCTTCAGTTCCAATGGAGCAGAACGTTTAAGTAATTATTAGAAAGTTTTTAATATCTCAGATATCTATATATCTCTCTAACTACCTATCTATCTCTCCTTTTGTATATCAACATACACTCGCATCCACACACACATGCAAACAGAATCACATATGAATGTCTTTGTGTGCGTGGTTTCTGTCTATCTCTATATATATATGTATATG
>NW_026316076.1:0-255 GCF_001194135.2 Octopus bimaculoides | reverse complement strand
TGTATGTGTGTATTTAGATAGTTGTGTATAAACATCATCCACACACGGCAGTGTTGCTGATTTGCAGGCTTTATTTCGCATTGAATTTCAACTAATAAACTAACTTTGTCCTAGCAAGGGCAGGTGACTCCTCCTGCTTTACCGTGGATGCATTGGCTACTTTTGCATTTAAACTTTTTTATATTAGTCATGGCTTTACTATTACTATGATCAAATTCTCTTCTCACTATATAGTTGATATATTCGATTAATGAA
>NW_026316075.1:687-858 GCF_001194135.2 Octopus bimaculoides | reverse complement strand
TTCCTACTAATTTAATTCAGTTTACGTATCTTTCCCCGCCCCGTCTAAATTGAACTCAGAACGTAAAGCGTTTTGTACACATACAGACATTACTTGATTCATAATAGATACACACATTATTTGATTCATAATATATACACATACATTACTAGATTCATATATACACATATT
>NW_026316075.1:354-461 GCF_001194135.2 Octopus bimaculoides | reverse complement strand
ATATATACACACATTACTCGATTCATAATATATATATATACCCACAAATACAATGTTTAAATATCGTTACCACATATTTAGTTTCCATATAATATATACATACACAC
>NW_026316075.1:0-141 GCF_001194135.2 Octopus bimaculoides | reverse complement strand
TCGATTCATAATATATACACACAAGCACATACAGACATTACTCGATTCATGATATATGCACATACATTAACTAGATTCATAGTATATATACTTGTGTATATATTATGAATCGAGTAATGTCTGTATGTGCTTGTGTGTATA
>NW_026316074.1:0-229 GCF_001194135.2 Octopus bimaculoides | reverse complement strand
GTTCGTACATACGTTCGTTCGTTCGTTCTTTCGTTTGTTCTCACGTATGTGGGTACGTTCGTTTGTACTATCGTTCGTACGTACGTACTATCGTTCGTACGTACGTACGTATGTACGTAAGTTTATTCTTTCTTACGTAAGTTCGTTCGTTCGTTCAATTGTTCACTTGCTCGTTCGTCCTTTTCTTCTTTCGTACATACGTTCGTTCGTTCGTTCGTTCTTTCATTCG
>NW_026316073.1:0-315 GCF_001194135.2 Octopus bimaculoides | reverse complement strand
TCAACTTCGTTTGATCAAGGTATCTTTGATCCGATGAGTAGCTAGCAGATTACACCTTGTTTGGATAATTACTACTTCCGATGTTCTGCTAACCAAGAAACAGATGTAGCCTGGATTTTATCTACACCATTACCTAATTTTGAATTTGTATTCGCATACATAGCAATCTTTGCTGCTAACCGTAAGCTATAAAGCAACATTTTCAGCTTATCGAACTTCGATTCAAGAAAACTTACATCCTTCTACGTCAAGAAACCACTATTGTACTTTATAAGTTGTTTTTTATACATTTTTCAGACTGGTCGAAGATTACTA
>NW_026316072.1:0-404 GCF_001194135.2 Octopus bimaculoides | reverse complement strand
CCCCGTGTAGGGAGGCCTGCACGATGGCCGAAGCAGGAAGAGTAAGTCCTACACAGGAAAAGGAAGAAATGAGTGTGGAACAGTTGATGGAAAGAGATTGGCCAACATTGGTGACAAATAATAACGAAGCAGAAGAACTGAAAACGGTAAAAGACAGGGAACAATCTGGAAAAAGGGTTGATTTTGCAGCAGTCGCTGGTGACAAGAAACGAACTGTCAACATCTAGAATGCCGAGAGGCATAAGAATATGATGAAGAGAGAGGGTCATGGTGTTGTGGCAACCCCTCCCGAAAGTTTCATAAAAAGAACACAAAGGCAAACGTTAATTTTTAAAATATATAGTAAAAAAGCGAAAAAAATTGAATACGTATCGGAGGCTGAAATCGAAAAGTGCCTAAAATCA
>NW_026316071.1:0-292 GCF_001194135.2 Octopus bimaculoides | reverse complement strand
CATGTATGTATGCATGTATGTATGTATGTATATAGGTATGTATGTATGTAACTATGTATGGATGCATGCATGTACGTATGCGTGCATGTATGTATGTATGCATGCATGTATGTTTGCATGTATGCACGTAAGCATGTATATATGCATGTAATCATATATGTATGTATGTAAGCATGTATGTATGTGTGGATGGATGGATGCATGCATGCATGTATGTATATATGCATGTATTTATATATGTATATGCATGCATGCATGTATGTGTTTCAGTGTGTTTATGTTGGAGTGTGTG
>NW_026316070.1:0-201 GCF_001194135.2 Octopus bimaculoides | reverse complement strand
ACACACACACACACACACACACACATATATATATACACACACATACACATGTACACACACATACACATGTACATATATGTATATATGTATATACGTGTGGATGCAGAGAGAGAGAGGCAGACAGACAGACACACAAGCATACAGACACACAGACAGAGAAAATGTGTGTATGCGTATCTATGTGTGAGTGTGCGTATGTGT
>NW_026316069.1:0-250 GCF_001194135.2 Octopus bimaculoides | reverse complement strand
ATACATAATATATAATAACAAAATGTATAGTTTAATATCTCTTGTAAAATATGTGATTTTGACATAAAAATAATTAGTCTATCAAGAAATAATTATATTACAATGACTACTGCAGTTTTTGTTGCTGTTAATGGTGGAAGTGATGGCTAGATATCTATCCTCCATAGTCCCAGTCCATGTATATATATACAACATGGCAAACATTTTAGATATTATCCTTACCCTGTCTTTCACTAGAAACACATATTAA
>NW_026316068.1:0-298 GCF_001194135.2 Octopus bimaculoides | reverse complement strand
AGCTAATTTTCACAACTGTACACAATTTCTCTTCTCTATCCCGAATCATTATATCAGGTCTGTTATGCTTACATTTTACTGAGGTCTTCACTGGTTTATTCCACCAGTATTCCTTTTCATTACGAGTGACGATTGCGTCTACCATATTGTGGGTTCTTATTTCTTTGTCCTCGAGATTATCTTTCTGACGGTTATGTATGTGTGTATGTATGTATGTATATACGTACATATGTATGTATATATGGGTGTACGTATGTATATATACCTATGCATGTATGTATATATGTTTGCGTATATG
>NW_026316067.1:0-431 GCF_001194135.2 Octopus bimaculoides | reverse complement strand
TATATATATATATATATATATATACAATTGTATATATATAAACAGATACACACATGCACATACACACACACGGTATGTATGTAGATATATATGTATATGTATCATATAAATATATATTTAAGTAGGTGTAGGAGTGGCTGTGTGGTAAGCTGGTTGCTTACCAACCATTTGGCTCCGGGTTCAGTCCCACTGCGTGGCACCTTGGGCAAGTGTCTTCTCCTATAGCCAAACGCCTTGTGACGGAAACTGAAAGAAGCCCGTCGTATATATATACATGTGTGTGTGTGTTCGTGTTTGTTCCTCTTCCCAACATCGCTTGACAACCGATGCTGGTATGTTTACATCCCCGTAACGTAGCAGTCCGATAGAATATATACGAGGCTTTTACAAAGAATAAGTCCTGGGGTCGATTTGCTCGACTAAAGGCAGTG
>NW_026316066.1:0-446 GCF_001194135.2 Octopus bimaculoides | reverse complement strand
ACGTTTTGTGCTAAGCGAGGAGATACTTCTTCGTTTACTTATTATCATTATGAAGAATATATTTTCCGCTATCTCTTAGAAAGCATTTATAATACTCGTTTCTCATAATTACACTTGCCTCTATGTCTGGTCTAAACAAAATATAACATACATAACAGTCTTTCTTCTATTATTTATGTTTCTACACTGCTTGCCAGATGTTTGCTTCTTAACAATACCTTCTCCATATAATTCTGTTGATTTGCACACACAAACACGATTTGCAGGATATTGTATGAAATGTAAGCAGGAAAAGTAAGCAGGAAGTGAGACGAAAGCTATCATTGTGGGAGCCAAATCAGGGAAACACCTGCTCGAACATTCATCGATTAATTCTCTGAAAGTTGTGGTTTGTGGGGTGACTTTTTCATTTATGTTCGACAGTAGTCTAAACATACGTATATATA
>NW_026316065.1:0-392 GCF_001194135.2 Octopus bimaculoides | reverse complement strand
TCCATTTCTTCAAGGAAAGCCTGGAACTGTCGGTGATTAAGCCCATGATTTTGAATAAAGTTCACCACAGTTGTAACCGGTTTTAGTACACAAGAAATATCTAAGTGTTTTCCACAGAGTGCTTGCTGATGTATAATGCAGTGTATAAATAGAGCTTTCAGAAGTTAAAGCTCCTCCAACTTGGTCTGAATCCGCCCTACCAAACCTTTCCTCACTCCTGCCATGTTTTTTCCTCCATCGCCTATAACACGCCGAAGCTGATTCCACCGAAGGTTATAGTTCTGCAAAGTTTTCTGCACCTCTATGAAAATATCTTCTCCAGTTGTTGTTCCATGTACACTGCAAATGGATGCCATTTCTTCTATAATTTCGAAGTTGCAATTAACACCACA
>NW_026316064.1:0-469 GCF_001194135.2 Octopus bimaculoides | reverse complement strand
GTTGACCACACGCGTAACACAGCCAGCCAGTTCCAGCGACGACATCAACAACCACTTCAACTACATACTACCAGCACCGTCGCCAGCGTCAACATGACTTCTCCACGTACACAAGCTACCAAGAAGCAACCGCAGTTTCTCTTCTCAACCCTGTTTGTGTGAATCGCCTCACCACGAAATTAACAGCCAGAACTCAACCTGCGAAGAACATCTGTATTAAGAATCCGGCCCGGCATCGAAGCCTCAACTTCACGACAAGCTACTTAGCTCTGCCTTAACCATAACCTCTTATGTACAGACTTTCTAACTACTGTGTACCTAAACAGAACTGGTATATTTCCTTATCCGTGTTACTGACTCTTATCTATACTCTGTATCTCTTACATACACTTACATATATTTGTACACATACGCTATTCTGTTTACATGACGGCCTGTCTTATATTGTGTTTTATTTTGTCGCATTCAC
>NW_026316063.1:0-322 GCF_001194135.2 Octopus bimaculoides | reverse complement strand
ATATATTTTTTCCTTTATATATATATATATATATATATATATTGATATACGTATATATCTATGGTTGTCTACTTCAGAGTCTAACCACCTCTTGTACTTACATCTTAGATCTGTCATGGCGTCTAATGTGGCTTTTTAAACCAGACAATGTTTTCAAAAGACACCCATATAGATTGCATGTCCTGTTCTTTGTGGAGCTTAAAATGTCTTCTGAGGACCCCGTTAGATTTTCAGACCTTATGGCATACACGGCATTGACAGGTGTGCACAGATACATAGAGAACATTCTACTTCATCAGCTACCTCCGTTTTAACACCGGCG
>NW_026316062.1:0-951 GCF_001194135.2 Octopus bimaculoides | reverse complement strand
AGTTTCTAATGATTACTTTATCAATTAACTACCTCCTTGTTCCAACATTTTCTCTGTGTCAAACTTTGAGTATAGACACTATCTGAATGACGACCGCGCCTGTGCTGCTCAACCACAGGGCACCTGCCAGGCGAAAGACCTTCACCGTTGGTTCCTGCCTCATTCATACCATTATTTGATGCACTTGTTTCAGACATTTTCACTCAATATTGAGGTTTGTGTTGTGAGGTTATCCAGCAACCAGTATTTTTATCGACGCACAATCTCTAACAAGATTGTTAACCAAGACTAAAGAGCGATTACTAGCCATAGGTCGGGACTATTCCTATTATGGTATCTGACTGTTGGGGGCCATGGGCCCTTGCCATTCATATGATGTTCATGATTCTTACTGGGAAACAGATGTCGTCGGTTGGCCCCGTGTCCTCATCTGACCATTACTCGGGAGCTAGCTCCCGATTCATGATTCATTCAGCATCATCCCAGGGATGAAGCTATTAGTCACTGATAGGTTGTCACCAGGCTGGTTAAGGAGTCTTGTCTAACCAGTTTTTAAATCAGAGTGTTCCTTCTCCTAGACAGACTACCGACCAAGGCTAACGAGTTTTGGATGACCATTGAGTCTTCTGAGTTCCTCTGTCCTGTCTGGGTGGGTTTAGTTTTTCACCCCGAAGGGTTCCAAAAGCAATATTTTACCCTCCTCGCGAAGCAAGCTTAGTGGGGTTGTCGGTTCCGTCGCCTACGGCTCGACCTAGTGATAGTTGCACTGCGTCACATGTTAATTATTGTTTATCAATTAATATTATCATTACTTCCTCTACTATCGATATTACCACTTTTAATTGTTATTATCAGTACTGTGATTAAGGTGACGGGCTGGTGGAATGGTTAGCACGCCGAGCGAAATGCTTACCGGTATTTCGTCTGCCGCTGCGTTCTGAGCTCAAATTC
>NW_026316061.1:1428-1927 GCF_001194135.2 Octopus bimaculoides | reverse complement strand
GCCTTCAAGTGCCCAGATAGCCACTCTTGCAAGCTACGCAGACGATACGATAGTCTCACAGCAAATACAGAACTCCAGTGATTGTTGCACACCTGCAGCGGCAGTTGGACTCAGTTTACAGATGGGCTGAGGGTAATAATATGCAGTTTAATGCAGAAAAATTCCAAGCCCTGCGCTACCAACGTCCAAAACTGAATATTAAACTTACAGAGTACACTGGTCCACAGGGAATTTCAATCCCAGAGCCTAAATCAGTGAAAGACCTGGGTATCGACATGAGTGATGATACCTCTTTCCAAGTGCACATTACCAGAATGGCAACAAAGTGCAGACGATTGGCTGGATGGATCCTGAGAACATTCAGAACCAGAGATAAGGAAACCATAATGATACTCTGGAGGACATTCGTCCTCAGCCACCTGGATTACTGCTCACAGCTGTGGTCACCCACCAGTGTGAAATTAACAGCAGACCTTGAAGCAATCCAGAGAAGATTCAC
>NW_026316061.1:176-1098 GCF_001194135.2 Octopus bimaculoides | reverse complement strand
GCTTCAGGACCAGTTACTGCAACAGTTTGGGTTTCAGGGGCCCACAGCTTTTTAATATTCTCCCAAAGAGCCTGAGGAACCTGCACAAAGTAGATGTAGGGGTTTTTAAATCAAAGCTAGACCTCTTCCTGTCGAGAGTCCCAGATGAACCTACCTCGCGGCAGGAGGTGCAAATGAGGGTTGCTAGATCAAACTCCATTCTTCACCAAGTGCCACATATTGTAAGAGGCTCCCTGTAATAACAGTGTAGCAACACGGCGGTGCATCAGCATGGCCGCAGCTCTAAGCTGAAACTATAAAAAAAAATATATATGCGTATATATATATGTATACATATATGTATATATTTTTGTTTATTATAAAAACAGAGCTGTGAAGCATATATTTTATGTATTTATGTATGTATATATATATATATATGCTTGTATATGTATATATATATATATGTATATATATGTATGTGGAGGCGCAATGTCCCAGTGGTTAGGGCAGTGGACTCACAGTTGTAGGATCTTGGTTTTGGTTCCCAGACTGGGTAGTGTGTTTATTGAGTGAAAACACCTAAAGCTCCACGAGGCTCCGGCAACGGTGGTGACGAACCCTGCTGTACTCTTTCACTACAACTTTCACTCACTCTTTCTCCCTGATTCTGTTGTACCTGTATTTGAAAGGGCTAGCCTTGTCACACTCTGTGTCATGCTGAGTCACTCTGAGAACTACATTAAGGGTGCACTTGTCTGCAGAGTTCTCAGCCACTTGCACAAGCAAGCAATTCCGTTGATCGGATCAACTAGAGCCCTCCTTGTTGTAAGTGACAGAGTACCACAATGATACATAAATACATATATATGTATATATATATATATGCATGTATATATGCATGTATATATATGTATATGTATATATATATATGTATGTGTGT
>NW_026316061.1:0-166 GCF_001194135.2 Octopus bimaculoides | reverse complement strand
CATGTATATATATGTATATGTATATATATATATGTATGTGTGTGTATATATATGTGTGTATATATGTGTATGTATATATATATATATCTATATATATATATATATATATGTATGTGTCGTGAAAAAGTGCCACACCCTAACAGTTGAGGGAACCCGTGGAAGAGGT
>NW_026316060.1:0-313 GCF_001194135.2 Octopus bimaculoides | reverse complement strand
ATATGTATATATATATATATATATAAATATATATATATATATATATACACGAGTAGTGATATGAAATCCCATCACCCTGAAGAAATCAGCCAAAGAAGAATGATATGTAAAAGTGCAAAAACGCACTGGTGCTCCAGCATGTCTGCAACCAAATGGCTGAAACGAATAAAAGAATATATTCATGAGGACATGCATAGGCTCGCAAGGAATGAAGCCAGTATGCTCCACTGGATGTGTAATATCAGTGTGCATACTAGACAGAATGTAAGTACCTTGAGAGAAAAGTTGAACTTAAGAAGCATCAGTTGTGGTG
>NW_026316059.1:0-234 GCF_001194135.2 Octopus bimaculoides | reverse complement strand
ATATATATATACATATAGAAATATGTGTGTGTGTTTGTGTACCAATTCATATATGTGTATAATATTTGTTTATGTACGTTATATTTACATATTACACACACGCATAAAGCCGCAGACACACACGCCTAGGCGTCATTTATATTCATACATACATACACATACGCGAAGACACGTATCTATGTATGCATGTATATATGTAGGTGTGTGTGTATGTATTATATAGTGATGATAATG
>NW_026316058.1:0-315 GCF_001194135.2 Octopus bimaculoides | reverse complement strand
GCAGCCCTGTGTGGCTAATAAAAGAAAGTTATCTATCTATTTATCTATCTTACTATCTCTCTCAACATATATGTTGTTTTATTCTTTTATTTGTTTCAGTCATTTGATTGCGACCATGCTGGAGCACCGCCTTTAGTCGAAGAAACCAACTCCAGGACGTATTCTTTGTAGGCCTAGTACTATCGGTGTCTTTTGCTGAACCGCTAGTTAACGGGGACGTAAACACAGCAACATCAGTTGTCAAGCGATGGTGGGACAAACACAGACACAGAAATACATACATACATACATACATACATACATACATACATATAT
>NW_026316056.1:0-498 GCF_001194135.2 Octopus bimaculoides | reverse complement strand
TTATTCTTGTGTGTTCTTGGTTGAGTGTTGTATAGTAGTGTGTGTATGTAAATCATAAATCAACCATTTCATAGTATTTATGATTATCAGTCTGTCTTTCTTTCTATTTTGGTTGAGTTTGTTATAGATTCCGTTTTCCCAGCGTTTACATTTTTATCTGAACAGCGCCTATGGACATGTGTTGATGTTTCGTTCGTAGTTATAATCATAATTATAATTATTATTGATGTATCATCAATCAACTATTTCATAGCATTTATGATTACCTGTCCGTCGTTCTTTCTCTTTCGCTTGGTTTTGTTGTGAGTTCCGTCGTTACAGCGTTTACTTTTTTAACTGATCACCGCCCATGGACATGTGCTGATGTATTTTTCGTAGTTATAATTATAATTATAATCATAATTGATGTATTAGCGAGAGACCGAGCAGAGATAGCAATGTGCATATATACATATATCTTGTACATATATATATATACATGTAAATATATACATATAT
>NW_026316055.1:0-237 GCF_001194135.2 Octopus bimaculoides | reverse complement strand
ATCTCCCACAACTAAATAAGAACACATATAATACAGAACACTATTAACCTTTCAATTAATACCACTAACCCCCATACATCCCATACGCCATTCACATTACAGATCTATATGTACTCTAATTGCACCAAATCCAGAACTACTTACCTCCCTTACACTTAATCTTTTTACTCAGGGACTAGTAGATCTGACACCGTTCAGTATTCGGTGTGCATTCAAAGCAATGAGTAGTTATCTTTA
>NW_026316054.1:0-536 GCF_001194135.2 Octopus bimaculoides | reverse complement strand
GGCTATAGTAGAAGACACTTGCCCAAGATGCCACGCAGTGGGACTGAACGATACATACATACATACTTACATACACAGATGCACATCTGTCAGCTTGTCATATATTTATATACTTATATGCATACACACATATATAGATACAAAAGTAGGGGAAATTATGATAAACACAAATTCATATCATCATCTGTTCCCTACGTACGTTTTACCATTGTGGTTATTTTGCATCCTCTGCATTGAATGCTACAAGCACAAATGGATATCGAACCACAATATGTATATAAGGGAAACACTTTATTGTAATATGTTACACATAGAAACTGTCTATACCCAAACATTTGATCTGTGAAATATTATGCAATAAATTTCTCTCTTGATGATATGCAGTGTTTCTGCATCTATTTGTACTTGGAACAACCATTGCAGGAGATGAAAATAACTACAAAGGTGAAATGTAATTTGGGAAGAAATGCTATAAACTTATAATTTCTCTAACATTCGCCCTGTATATCAAAACTAGTAATACCGAGTAGTTGCTT
>NW_026316053.1:0-314 GCF_001194135.2 Octopus bimaculoides | reverse complement strand
ATATATATGACTTGCTTTCTGTTTGTTCTTTCGTTTTTATTGTTGTATTCTATATATGTATATGTTTGTTTGCGCATTTTATGTGTTGGATTGTAGTATGTATTTATATCCATAACATCCTCTTTCCGACCACACTAGCAACATCAGCGCCGATAAAAGTTCATTGTATTCATGGTAAAGGTGTTGCTTTGTCAAGTTTTAGATAAATATTTACAGCCATCAAACAATCAGATTCCATATGCATTCGTATTTAAGCGCGTCTATGCAAGAGAACGCGTGTGTGCGTCTATGCCTATGTATACTGTATTACACAT
>NW_026316052.1:0-466 GCF_001194135.2 Octopus bimaculoides | reverse complement strand
CGGTGGAACAACGGTTTTGATCTGACAGCAGTTAGATATTTCCCAGATGCCTTTAGCTAGGCTGAAGCGGTGTCTCCACCACTTGACCCTTTCTGACCTCTTCTACTCCATCGAATCTAGAATAGAGATAACAAGACCGCCAGCTAAATCCTTTGTTCTCACTATCCTTCTAGATAGCTATAAAAACAGGAGGCCCCAAGCAAAGTTTCTTTTTTAGTCACCAGTCGGTGACGACTCAACAGCTTAGTCACCAGTCGGTGATGACTGGACATCTAGAGCCATGGACACAAGCAGGCAGCCCCTAAAAGACAAACGGCCAGAGGGAGAAAGAAGTTTACTGTCAGCCACTGTGAGACAACGTCGCACACCTTATAACTAATACAAGCTCACATCCTTTTCTCTTTTACACTACCAGTCCGAAATTCTTTACCTTGTATGCTTTACGTACAAACTGTTATACTATTAC
>NW_026316051.1:0-273 GCF_001194135.2 Octopus bimaculoides | reverse complement strand
GTGGTGGAGATGACTATGATGATTACGTTGGTGATGATAGTAATGTTGTGGGGCAGTTATGGTGTTTTGGCTGTTGTTGACGGTGGTAGCCGCCGCTCTAGCCGTGGCCGTTGGTTTTGTAGTGGTGATGATATTGATGGAGATAACTATAACTATGATGATGACAATGATGATGATGGTAATGATGATGATGGCGACGAAGGTTATTATGACGATGATGATTATGTTGATGATGATGATGATGTTGATGATGATGATGATGATGATGATGAT
>NW_026316050.1:0-499 GCF_001194135.2 Octopus bimaculoides | reverse complement strand
CCTCCTGGGACCCCTATTTAATGATATGTTACTTGCTAGAGGGTTACATCGCTTACTTCCATAGTTATTGGAGTTTGTTGTGATGGAATGTTGTTGCTCACCCAAACCCCAAATGATGATTGTGTCACCTGTATTCGTACCTGTTTATATAAATATTTAGATATGGTGATAATTGACTACAATTTCAGACGCATGTGTCTAGATTGAATATCTATATTTGTTTATTTCTACTTGTTTATATATATATATATATATATATTTGTTTTTGGATATATGTTGAGACATATGTTTATGTTTGTTTTCACATGTTCATGCAGGTATGTGTGCATGCATATGTATATGTGTGTGTGTGTGTGTGTATATTAACACACATACACATTCATATATGAATCATACATGTGTGTATATGTGTATGTGTGCATTTCTATTCAAGTGTTGCTTGTATATTTATGCTTTTGTGTTCGTGGACACACACAAACATATATATATATATATATAT
>NW_026316049.1:0-328 GCF_001194135.2 Octopus bimaculoides | reverse complement strand
TATATATATATATGTATATATACATGTATATATACATGTATATATATATACACACACGTATATATGTATACATATATATACGCATATATACATATACACAAATATATGTATACAAATATATATACATAGGCACACACATATGTATGTATATATGTATGTACGTATGTATGCAAACATACATAGACACAGACACACAGTGTAAAATACTTTTAATCTTTAATCTTGATAATTTGTTGTATTCTGACATAGTTTCCTGTTTCCTGTAAATTCGGAATGTGATATCATTATTATTATTATTATTATTATTATTATTATTATTATTAGTAGT
>NW_026316047.1:0-471 GCF_001194135.2 Octopus bimaculoides | reverse complement strand
GGCAGCTGATGAAGGAATATTCCAAGTGGCTTTCCGTTTTCCTATGTGTTAATTCCTTTGTCTGTAGTTCATTGTTCTAACGTCCTGTACCCTGATATGCATATATATACACATGTAGATGTAAGTATGTACATATATGTGTGTATACATGTATATATATTCTTTGTTATATATATATATATATATATGTATGTATGTATGTATGTATGTGTGTATGTATTTAGCAGAAGCAACAGAGTGACCCAAGAGCTGAGTGTTTCATGTGTTATCAAACTAGTTACAGGTCAAAGCACTGTATCAGATAAAGTTCAGTGAAAATTTGTTTATTTGAAACTCAAAGAAATATGTTGTGATTAATTCCATTTGCTTTTTTAGATACTGAGTACTCCTGTTCTATATTTTTGGAATGAGGAATTATGTACATTACTTACAATGGACGGAAGCATGGCCACAGTCAAATGACTGAAACAA
>NW_026316046.1:0-252 GCF_001194135.2 Octopus bimaculoides | reverse complement strand
GTGGTTGGTAAGCAAGCTACTTACCACACAGCCACTCCTGCGCCTGTTGTGTAATAAGAATGAGTTATGAAATCATAGTCAGTCCAGTTTCCTTCACAAGGCTTGGGGCTTTATGCAAGGCTGTATTAGAAGGAAATGTGCTACACTGAACTGCATGCTGAGAAGCAAACTCCTTGGCCTTTAATGGCTTCAACATGTGCTCATATATCTGTATAAAAAATCTGGCACTCTGTCAGTTACAACAACAAGGGT
>NW_026316045.1:998-1319 GCF_001194135.2 Octopus bimaculoides | reverse complement strand
TGGTGGTGGTGGTGGTGGTGGTGGTTGTGGTGTGGTGACGAGGTGTGGTGCGGGAAGCGGGATAACAAAATGTATCTTCATTTGTTTTCGTAATGTTCTGCGTAAATGGAAGATATTAATGGCGGAGAGCATTTACAATTAATCTCGAGATGCATTTGAAGTTGTGTGGACATTAGCCGAGCTCATACATGTATGTATGTATGTAAATGTGTGTAAGTACTTGTGTGTATGTACGTCTGTATATGTCTGTATCAATGTAAGTGTGTGTGTATGTGTGTAAGTGTCTATGTATGTATGTGTATATATGCACGTATGTATGGA
>NW_026316045.1:0-988 GCF_001194135.2 Octopus bimaculoides | reverse complement strand
GTGTGTAAGTGTCTATGTATGTATGTGTATATATGCACGTATGTATGGATGTATGTGTGTATGTATGCATATACATGTATGTGAGTATCTGTGTATATGTGTATGTATGCCTGAATGTATCTATATATGCATATACATGTATGAGTGTATATGTGCATATATGTACGTATGTATGCACATATGAATGAATGTATGTCTACTTATGTATGTATGCGCGTACGTATGTGTGTATCTGTGCGTATGTATTGATATATATATGTATTTCATCTATATGTATATGTATTTATACAGAGGCATATATACACACTCGCATATATAAATACATTATATATAGACACATACATATATCATACATACACGTGCACACATATGCATGCGTGTATATATGCGTGTATGCATGTGCGTTTATGCGTGTGTGCGTGTGTGTGTGTGTGTATGTGTGCTTGCATAGACATGCAAATAATTCAGTCTCTGTATGTAGGAATGTATGGATGCATGTATGTTTGTATTTATATTTATTCATGTCCATTATTATATACATGACATATGCATATATATTTATATAAATATATTTGAATTACTGATATAGTGGTGGTTGCGTGGTTAAAAAGTTCGTTTCACAACCGTGAAATCTCGCGTTCGATCTCTATGTCTGGTGCTTTTTGTATATGCTTCTGACTGAACTGTAGCCTGATCTTCACACCTGTCACGTGACCGAAACCGAATCATCCGAAATAATGTTGAATCTCACGAGATTGTAATTCAAAGATCCAGTCATGCAAAATACATCAATGGTGCTAAATGGTTGAGTACATCACAGATACATATATACGTATAAAGACATATGTGTCCCTGAGAACTTTAGCTACTTTGTATGCAAATACAATGGATGAGTCATTCTTTTCCCCTGTAGACACAAGACCCAAAATTTTGGGTGAGGGGACCGTCGATTAGATCGACTCCAGTACGCAACTAGTACTTAATTTAT
>NW_026316044.1:0-345 GCF_001194135.2 Octopus bimaculoides | reverse complement strand
ATATATATATATATATATATATATATATACTTTGCGTTCATAATTTTCCCATCGCCCTGGCTCAACAGCGCTCGCCATTTGTTTTTCCTGCCTTGTTCTCACTGTCCTGTTCTTGTTTACACTTTCACCCTCCGGAAGAAATCCCAAATTTTACTTAATTTGCTTTGCGGGAAAGACTGTTACCCATATATGCATGTATATATACATATATATGTAGGTATGTACATATATGTATGTATATATGCATATATTTACATATTATTTATATTTTATATTTTATATATAGATATATATTTAGGTATGTACATATATGTATGTATATATGCATATATTTACATATTATTT
>NW_026316043.1:0-298 GCF_001194135.2 Octopus bimaculoides | reverse complement strand
TATATATATTTATAGCATATCTGATTAGCCTGTTCTTATGTAACATGCTTCGTGATTTCAGTATACATACCTTATTAGTATTTCGTCCTATGTTCTATATACTCTGAGAACGCATTAAAGCTTTTTACGGGCTACTTTATTTGAATTCTTTCTATCGGGTAACTAATTTCATGTTATTACATAACTGACTTCACAATTTAGATATTCATAACTTATTAACTTATTGGGAATTCCTAAAAACAAGATCTTGTGTAAGACAGTTTGGTATTCTCTGTAAATGCACAAAAACCGTTTTAAG
>NW_026316042.1:0-361 GCF_001194135.2 Octopus bimaculoides | reverse complement strand
TGAACTATTCCTGCTACTTACAAAGTCCTTCCCTAAGCCTAGCCCTAACCTGCCCTCCCTGTAAACTTGCTTGTGGATGCAGTGATTCTTTCAGGACCCAAGTGTTGTAGGTGTATGGTGTAGATTTTGGTGACCCTTGTCTTATTACCTACAAACTAAAACTCTTCTCATTGCTTTGTTTACCCTAGGGCCTCTCCTGTATTAGATTCTTCTAAATTGTGGCCTTGACCTAATGAAAGAAGTTCTTGTTATAAGTCATGAATCCAAAAACCTTAAGCCAGTGTCCTCTATAATATGTGATATTTACCTAACAGGTACACAATCTCCACTGTCGAGATATTTCTAAATGTTGATAATTTTC
>NW_026316041.1:0-341 GCF_001194135.2 Octopus bimaculoides | reverse complement strand
AGCAATTGCTGGCGATCTGTTGCTACACAGTTCTGCCAGAATTCTATCAGGTTGGGCAGTAGATGATGATGCACCGTTTTGCATTATGTTTAAAGTAACTTCTGGAATGTGGTGAATTGCTGCAGTCTGTTGCTGTCTTTTTAAACAGGTTTCTTTCTTTCCCCAGCAAGCTCTCTTCTTTGGAGGCATAATCTATGTACATATTAAACAGAACAACAAAAGTTATAACAGATGGGAGGGTCGGTAGTTTTCACATTTCGGTGATTTTTCAGATTAACAGCCGCACGATTACGTAACCCTAAAACCGTAACCCTAACACCCTAGTGAAAATCGTGCGGGTG
>NW_026316040.1:0-408 GCF_001194135.2 Octopus bimaculoides | reverse complement strand
CACAACGCCCAGTCTGGGAATCAAAACTGCAATCCTATGACCGCGAGTCCACTGCACTAACTACTGGGCCATTGCACCTCCACACACACACATATACACACACATACCTCATTTTTACCAATTCCAAGGATTTTACCTGTAACATCATTGATCTATTTACCAAACTATGTTTCATCCATATTCAGCCATGTATCTCCTCTACCTTGTTCCTTTATCATATTTAAACCTTTCAACACCTGGCATTAAGCTACTCACTTCCACCTCTTCCTCTCAAATACTCCCTTCTTGGTACTGGGAGCTTTTTCTTCTTCCCTGTTCTTTCTCTGTCTTGCAAGTTGACACAGCATCCTCACTAGAATCAGTAGCACAAAGGAAAACACTCAGTGCACTTTGTAAATGGTTGGCATT
>NW_026316039.1:0-816 GCF_001194135.2 Octopus bimaculoides | reverse complement strand
ATATATATATATATATATATATATATATATATATATACGTGTGTACATATGTATATATGTGTCTATTATACTCACCTTGCAGTTCCTTCCTGGCTTGTTGTTGCGTCAAATGCTGTTTAACAAGACTGGACAACATTTTCACTCGTTTAAATTTACGTTATTTAAATGAAATCTTCTCTCCGTTATTCCCTAAAATATACAACATACAATCAATTATCTCAACACTCTATAATATACACACCACAAGACACACACACACGTATATATTCAAGCACAACTGCTATATGTGAATTAAATATATAATCAATGTTTACATCTGATAAAACCGGAAGCTAACTTATTACAGGACCGCATTTTCAGTGTCGATTTCGACGTTGCTAAAGAATAATTTCTAAATTTCTCAGGAAACAAAAATATGATTATTATTATTATAATAATAATAATTATTATTTTGTAAAAGTATTTAAGTATAATTTATTTTTAATCTTGAATGAATATTATTTTTTTAATTATCTTCTACTTGTTTCAATCATTATCAAGCGGAGTAACGCAGCAATTGATATACAGATACGTTTATGTAATTTTATTCGAAGAATCGACTCCACTGTTTATCTTTGATAATATTTTGGTATTAACAACAACGTCATTCACGTTCTTTTCTCAGCCTAACCTCTTTATCTATGTCACAAGGAAAATTTGTATGGTTGAATGACGCCGTCTGCTAATATCGAAATATTATACGCATATTTTTAAACCTGGTACTCATTCTCTCTCTCTCTCTCTCCCTTTCTCTCTCTCCCTTTCTCTCTCTCTCCC
>NW_026316038.1:0-434 GCF_001194135.2 Octopus bimaculoides | reverse complement strand
GTGCAAAAAAGAAATTTAAATAAGTGTTTCTACTCTGCGTGAGTATATGTGTGTGTGTGCGTGTACAAGGTAGTGGATTTGGTTGATGGAAACTGAAAGAAACCCACTGCATATATATATGTATACATCTATGTGTGTGTGTCTGTATGTTCGTAGTTGTCTCCCTTCCACTGCTGGACAACCAGTGTTGGTGTCTTTCTGGCCCTGTATCTTAGAGGTTCAGCAAAAATACTTGGCTTTAAAACACGAATAAGTCCTGAGGTTGGATTGTTCGAGTAAAAAAAAACATTCAAGGAATGGTTGCAGTCAAATGACTGAAACAAATAAAACAATAAAAGTATGTGTGTGTGTGTGTGTGTGCACTCCTTTGTATTTTTGTTATCTGATACCCTCTTCTTGTGATCTGTCATCAAACACCCAGCAGGATATTGACC
>NW_026316037.1:0-570 GCF_001194135.2 Octopus bimaculoides | reverse complement strand
AGTGTCACTTTGATGGCATGCACTGCTCTCTCACTCAATAATAATATTATATGTTTAAGTTTTGCTTTATATTTGTTCAAGCTGGGTCCAAATCTCTCCCAAAGATCTCAAGAGACAACAAGTTCGAAGTTCATGCTGGTGTTATGCCTAGGGTGTCATATATTTGGTTTTGCACAAAGTATTGTTTAAGAGAATGTTTAAGAAAACATAAGAAATTTATGATCTTTTGTTTTTAATTTGAGATTAAATAGACGATATTTTACGTAGGATATGGGCAGTTTCCATGAGCACCATCTTTTGAAATTCTGCCATTTTTATTGCTAAGTCCTATAAGGAATCGGTTTATCGAATTTTTTTATCCTAATCAAATGGAATACACAATAAGGAATTAGTTTATTGATTTATCATCCCAAATAGGGCTTAACCGAACACAATATTGCTCATTCAAATACGTCTACATTTATAATTTAAAGTTGGTTTTCACACCCAAGCCAGTACAGCAGAATCAGTGTCGCGACGTGAGCGCATGGGTTGGGAGTTTGATCGGCAGAGGTGATCAGGTTACACATG
>NW_026316036.1:1655-1963 GCF_001194135.2 Octopus bimaculoides | reverse complement strand
TATACATACAAGGTGCGATGGGTAAAATTGTTGCCATTTTATATTTTTAATTTCATGCATGTGCATTGTTTATTTTTGATTTTGTCAACTACACGGTATAGTAGGGTCAGTTGGGTACCGTCTGTGAGAAAAACAGCACCACTAGGCAAGGCACTCTACCAAAAATTTGGAAGTAATATGCTGTACTGCTTGGTATTCATACGAACATTTCAGAGTGTTTGGGTGTTAATCTGGGGACAGTACAGTCTAAGGACATGCACCAAGAGTGATAAAAATCAAACATCCAATCAACATCATGGTGTCTGGAG
>NW_026316035.1:0-401 GCF_001194135.2 Octopus bimaculoides | reverse complement strand
TGTGTATATATATATGTATGTATATATGTGTATATATATATGTATGTATACATATTTATGTATATATGTATGTATATGTATGTATATATGTATATATATATGGATGTGTATGTATATGTATGTATATATGTATATATATATGGATGTATATATATATGTATGTATATATATGTACGTATATATATATATGTACGTATGTATATACTTCCGGGGTTGGGCATGCAATGAATTTCTCCCTCCCCCCACGGCAATTTTTCAGTAAATAAATTTTCGTATTCCTACAATTTACATATGGGAGATTCTGAATATGCAATCACCCTCTTATGACCTAGAATAAGCAGGGAATAAAAGATGGCTTTGTAAAGATGAGCCTGAAATAAGTGTATTGTTTGTATTTTTCT
>NW_026316034.1:0-256 GCF_001194135.2 Octopus bimaculoides | reverse complement strand
TACATATATATATGTGTATATATACATACATTTATATATACACACACACATTTAAACATATGTATGTATATAAATAGACAGACAGATAAACAGATAGATATCAAAACAAAAACTGGAGAGTAGAGTGTATTTTTTATTCCATGTTACACGTGTTTCACTACAGTATAGAAAGCACATTACGAATTTAAATATAAATATTAATTACGTGTTGGCATGGGGAAGACGGCAAAAACTGCCGGTTTGCCCACCCGACACC
>NW_026316033.1:0-268 GCF_001194135.2 Octopus bimaculoides | reverse complement strand
ATATATATATATATATATATATATATATATATACTTTATTATATATATATTAGTATATATATACTTTATTATATATATACTTTATATATATGTATATACTTTATTATCTATATGTATATTAGTATATATAGATATACTTTATTATCTCCCCTTCTTCTTAGTTCTCCTGTGTGACCCCTCTCTCCGGCATACGCCATGATAGATCTCTAGCCACTACGCATTCTTTATTTTCTCTCCTTGTTTCTTTGTGTTCCTTTCTGTGGAAGAG
>NW_026316032.1:0-253 GCF_001194135.2 Octopus bimaculoides | reverse complement strand
TCCTAAAATGATTATAGTACTTGTGTATATAAAAGTGACCAGTAAGTGGTTTGTTAATATGCTAGAAAAAGATCACTTAAAAAATTCTCAAAGAAAATTTTTTTCCTAAACCTTATGATTCTTTTAACGTGCTAGTTTCCTGGTATTAAATTGATAATAGTTAATATCGAATTTTTACCCTATTATGTTAATTAACCATAATTACATTTCTCAAAGTTGGTAAATTCAAAGCAGAAATTATTTTCTGCAGTGA
>NW_026316031.1:0-321 GCF_001194135.2 Octopus bimaculoides | reverse complement strand
CTCGATACATTATGTTAGCAAATAAAATAGGGTAAACATTTCTGGAATGTCTTTGATCACATGATTTCCAGATCACAACTCAGTTGCGGATTAAATAACAACAACAACATAGCTAATTAGTGTCAGCAGAATAATTAAAAATCTAAATTATTCTGTCATGCTTCTTAATTCCATTTATGTAAAGCGTTGAACTAATAATCACTTCAATTTAATGTATTGGGAAGTCATCAAATGTTCTAACTCAGCACTTTTTTAAACGGTAGATACGAACTGGTATTTCTTCCTTTCTCTCTCTCTCTCTCTCTCTCTCTCTCTCTCTCT
>NW_026316030.1:0-344 GCF_001194135.2 Octopus bimaculoides | reverse complement strand
CCACCATCTACACTACCACCAGCAGCGCCGCTATTGAACACCACCGCCTCTTACCAGCCATAACACAATGTACCGAGATGTTGCTCAGGCACGTCCTCTTCATCTCCATAGTATCAGATTTACATATTTCTCAGTCTTTGACAAAAGTACATCCCTTTCATATAAGCCCAACCTCAACCCTACGTCTCTCTCACTCCCAACCCATCACCTACACTAACTTTCATCTCTTTTATGTTTTATATATCAGGTTCTTTCATAATATATTTTTTATCTTCCAACACTCTCTCTCTCTCTCGTCTCCCTCTATCTCTCTCTATGTATACTCCTCTGTCTATCTCTCTCTC
>NW_026316029.1:0-368 GCF_001194135.2 Octopus bimaculoides | reverse complement strand
TTAAACCCCAACCAAACGATAACAAAGGAGATCTACTGCGAGCAGCTTGAGAAGCTTAAGTCAGCACTAGAAGAAAATCGACCATCTCTGGTTTCAAGACGAAAGGTTTTCTTCCATCAGGATAATGCTCGGCCACATACAGCGAGGATGATATTCCAAAGGCTGGAGCAGTTTGAATGGGAAACGATGCCCCACCGTCCATATACGCCGGACATTGCCCCATCTAATTATAATTTATTCCACACTCTTCAAAATCATTTGGACAGAAAAAATACGATTTCTCTAGACGAGATCAGAATAGTACTGGAGGAATTTTTGAAGAGGAGCCTTGTAAGTCTGCCAGATAGATGGAAGAGCATTGCAGAAAA
>NW_026316028.1:13036-14018 GCF_001194135.2 Octopus bimaculoides | reverse complement strand
GTGGTTAAACGATATATTGTTTTGATTGGTATTTCGTACCGTCTTTCTGTATCTAAATATGCTGTGACAATAGAAAGGATCCTCTGTTTCATATTGTGTAATCATCAATTAAAGATGTGAAAATGAAGAAAATCACATCGAGGCCCGAACTTCTGAGTTCTTTTACAGGGCTTAGAAAAACTGAAGGACTGTTGCAATAAGTGTGTGAATCTGAGAGGGGAATATGTTGAATAAAATCATAATTAACTGATCCTTCAGTATTTTCTTTTAACCAAAACGAAGAACTTTTCAGCACCTTCTCACATATATATGTGTGTGCATCATTATTTATGTGTTTGTCTCCTACCACCGCTTCATAAACGGTGTTGGTTGGTCTAGCTGGCGATAACTTAACGGTCCAACGAAAGAAAACGAAATACCAGGCTTTAAAAAAAGTATTTGGGTCGATTCCTCCTACTGAAGACCATTCAAGGCGGTGTTCCAGCATGGCCGCAGTTTAGACTGAAGCAAGTAAAAGATAAAAGGCATATATATATATATATATACGCTGCTATATTTTTATATATATAAAAAATACAAAAATGGGACAAGAACGCAAAACATCCAGACAGTTAGGTGATATAAAAAATGGGACTATATATGTATGTGTGTGTGTGTGTGTGTGTCTGTTGGTGTGCGTGCATATGTGTGCATGCGTGTGCGTGTGTGTGTGTATGTGTGTTTACGCACATACATCATACACAGGTACGCCCGAGCATACACACAGACACAGACACAGAGACGGACCCCCACACACACACATACACAGACGCCCACACACATACACACACGCCCACACACATATGCCCGTGTACATATAGATACAAATTATACATTTATGGACGGAAATAATAAAACTGTAGTAGTTAGTGGTGTCAGAAATATTTATTAGTCTCAAGTTTGATCATAATAACGTTCATCATCATCACCACCACCGCCACCA
>NW_026316028.1:10334-12518 GCF_001194135.2 Octopus bimaculoides | reverse complement strand
GCAGCAATCGATCCTGGTCATGGCATGGTTTGTGTTCCTTCTTCTACAATCTTTAAGGATCGTCTTATCAAGCAATCATTGATCCTTAGTTCCCTGCTTCTTCTCTCACATCCCTCCTGCTCTTATTTGTCCTCATCTTTGTTCTTAACACAACATTTCGGCTGATGTACTCTCCAGCCTTCATCAGGTATCCTGGGAGAATTTCGAAGTTCTCATTCCTATGGTATTTTTCCGATGTTATTGTCGTTATTATTATTATTATTATTATTATTATTATTATTATTATTATTATTATTATTATTATTATTATTATTATTATTATTCATATAGAACTGCATCTCCTTTGCTGGATTCCTTCAAACACAAGATCGTTCTCCCAGAGGTTAGCCATTTTGGCAACGTCTCTTCTCCATTGAAGATCTTATTTAGTTGCTCAGCAATTCCCTTATGAAGGGTCCTCAGTTTTTTTCAAACAGGACCCTTGCTCCCCGTCGCTGCCAGTAGCTTTCCAATTTGGCATCTTTCAACACTGAATAGTCACCATATCATATCTTATTTCTAATCCTTCCTCGTGATTATCCCCAATGTCCTTTTTTATGTTAGTCAGCCACTTCACACATCTATTGTGTTCTTGTTCCACATTCCAGATATCCCTTCAAAACTTCTTGCTTTCATCCGCACTAGAGATTACATCACTATTCCTAACCATGCCATTCATCTCTTGATAGAATCTCTTCTGGTTTTGTTGTAAACATGCTTTCTATTTTTACTCCGTGACCCGTTGTTCATACCTCTTAATCTTTGCAGCTTTGATAAAAAAAAACCGTTGTATCAGCTCTTCATTTACCGTAGTAATCTTCTTTCTCCTGATATCGTACCTCCTAGTAGGTTGTTCAGTCTTTCTCCTTTTATTTCATTCACTTCGTTGTTCCCTTTCCAGAATATTAATATTTTTCCTAAGCATTTTGATATTCCTTTCAATTCTCATTTTCCACCATGGTTCCTTCATCTGATTTTGTGTCGTCTGTTTTCGACCTAACTCTTTAGCATTGTAGATACTTGCAACACTGATGAGATTGTTGGCTTCTGTGAAGGTTCTAGCTGGCACCTTGTCAAGGACGTTGTTTACTTTGTTAGTTACTTCTTCTAGCTGAAGAATTTAATGATTACTGCTTCCTGGTTTAGCGATCTCCAATATATCAGTAATCATCCGTCTGTCTTTTTCTGATATATCTTTCAGTTCGTTGACGTTAATGTTACCTCCCACATAATTTCAAGCATTCAATTCCGCCGCTACCTGTTGGATTCCATCATTTTTCATACTCTCATCTCTATTCAAATCTCCAACATCCTGAGCTTCTAAATCCTCCACACCATCTTGGCTTATCTTTCTCTTTACATTTCATTCCATATCACAGAAACCCATCTATTTTTGCGTATTGGCCTTGCTTGATCACAAATGCTCTGTTTAGGGGATTCAAAAAACCCCATTTTCTGCTATACTTACAGCATTCTTTGTCTATGTCCCCTAATTGGCACACCATTTTTCTTCACAGGCTTTCTTCTAAAATAACACTCCATTACAGCCTTGCTTACCTCTCTACTCCATTTCATCTTAGCAGTATTACGATGGCGACCAGAACTGCGCTGGTCACCCACAATACATCTGCCGGACGAGGCACCTTCATTAGAAGCTCCAGTACCAGTTATGATTCATTTTACTCGTTGAGGTTAGTGGTTTTAAGGTTCCACCTCGACCGGTGTTCTCTAGAGGATGGCGTAAACCACTTTAATGGGACGTCACCCCTTAAAATTGAAGTGAGCTATCATGCGCTGGTTACCAATCTAATATTTTATACTCTGCAAATCTTGCAAAATTTTTGAATGGGCCTTGACACTTCTGGGTTCCTCTGCCTTTTGTCGGATTTTGTTTTTCATTCCGCAGTGTGTCCAAAAATCACTCTCCTCGCCGAGCAAGCTCTGACCAAGCGACTACTTGTATTATTATTATTATCATCATAATCATCATAATCATCATAATCATCATCATCATTATTATTATTATTATTATTATTATTATTATTATTATTATTATTATTATTATTATTATTATTATTATTACTATTATTACTATTATTATTATTATTATTATTATTATTATTATTATTATTATTATTATTATTA
>NW_026316028.1:3731-4339 GCF_001194135.2 Octopus bimaculoides | reverse complement strand
ACACACACACACACACACACACACACACACACACACACACACACACACACACACACACACACACACACAAACGCGCACATACATACACACACACACAAAATACATACATATATATATGTATATACATATACATATATATAAGTAAATGTAGGGATAAGCACGTTATACAGAACAGTATATAAAGTATATTGAATACATGAAATACAAAAAATGTATATATGTCTACATACAAAAAGATCCAACTTACACAGAATACAAATGATATAGAGAATTAAAGGGGTTGAAGAAAAGTATTGCGAATCCAACAGCTGTTTCTGGGGGCTCGGTGGTCAAAAGTAATGTTTGACGATTGATTCCATCGTAGGATGAGACGGCTTCCGTCTTCAGGGAAGAAATCTTACATTTGAAGTGTTAAAGGAAAAGAAGTTCAAAGACGCAAATATGCACAAAAGAAGTTCAATGACGTCATCCCTATATCATTTGAATTCTGTGTAAGTCGGACCTTTTGGTATGGAAACATAGCTAACTTTTTTTGTATTTCATGTATTCACTATACTTTATTTATCGATCTATCTAACTTACTTATCCTTACATTTACTTCTATACCC
>NW_026316028.1:1401-3214 GCF_001194135.2 Octopus bimaculoides | reverse complement strand
AAAATGTCCATTTTATATGATCTGTAGTCTCTTCTGGCTACACATCTTCCTCTTCACAGCGCGTCACTTCACAGACTCACCGTCGCCAACCCCATTACATTAATCCCTACCAGTCTCTACAAGGATGTTTATCCTTGCATGCGTGTGCTTGTGTGTGTGCGTGTGTTGGCTTGTGTGTGCGTGTGTGTGTGTGTGTGCCTGTGCCTGTGTGTGTGTGTCTGTGTATGAAATACATGTGAGTACATGCGTGTGTTTCTGTATTCGTATATTTTGCATATACACATTCTATAAAAATTCATGTGTGTGTGTGTGTGTGCGCGCGTGTGTGTATACATCATACATAAAGATACACACACACACACGCACACACGCACATATAAATATATAGACATACGCATATGTACAAGCACATATATATATATACATATGTATTTATACACACATATTTATATGAATATATACCTATACATAATGTACATGAGTATTTGTGTATACATATATGCGTCTCGTTCTGGTCTAACGACCCTCCATGTTTGTTTTCGTTCGGTTTCCTTGTATATCTCCACGGTCATGATTTTGTTTCCAGCTTTGACCCTCCATATATCCCAAATTTTATTTTGTAATTTATGGGAACAACTGTCTTCGAAGACTCATATTGTCGTTGAATGTTCGAAATGAGGAGTAGATAGACAGCTGACAACTGATGAAGGGTCCTTTCGCTGTGTTACTTGTCCTATTTTCCATTCTTTTCTCCTTGTTTACATATTTCATGCTAGTTGCACCGTCCTGTACATATACATATATATATGTAAGTATGTATATATATACGAATGGTTTTGTTATACGGCGCCATATTTTACAAACCAGTAAATAATAATGATGTTATTTTTTTATATAAGCTGGAAGCTTAGGGTGATCACCGTGCAATGACTAAGGAAAATAGTCTAATAAAGGGGGCATATAAGCCTTCGACAGACAAAAAGGAGGCTTGCCTATACGCGTGGGATATATATATATATATATATATATATATATATATATATATATATATATATATAGCAAATCACCCGAAAGCAGCCACACATTAATACTTTAATACTTAGCGATAAAAACCAACATCCCAACTCAACGATAAAACGTTCACCTCCATAATCTAACAATTCAAACAGCCTCGTTTTCAACAGTTTAATCCCACTAACTTCCTTTAGCTGCATAAACGCCAAACTCCTGGTACGAAAATCCATGCTCCAAACATTGGATTTTAAAGCGTTAAACTTAAATCTGCAAATTGTTGCATAAATGCCAAAACTTCAGACTATGAACTCCAAACCACCAAACCACAAAATATAATTTCCGAACACCAAATTCTAAAATTTCAAACATGAAGTTCGATATTTCAACACTAAGAATCCAATGCTAAAATTCCAACTTCAGAACCCACAACAATAAATCAGAAACCTGGAAATCTAATTCCAGAACACCAATCCTCCAACTACATATCATTAAACCCAGACCACAATACGCCAATCTCTCCCCCACGATAAAACTTCAACCTCCATACTCCAAGAATTCAAGCAGCCTCGTTACCTACCATTTTCTACCATTAGCGTCTATTTGCTGCACAATGAATTCTGTAATTAAAAGTTTACTAAGCAGAAATCTTTCAATAAAACATGATTAGTTAACACCTCAGTTATACCCCGACCAGACACGGCAGCAACATATAATGTTATTTAGAGAGGAAATCGAATTACGTACACACATGATAAACCAAATATATATCTGTGTGTGTGTGTACATATATATATATATA
>NW_026316028.1:366-1269 GCF_001194135.2 Octopus bimaculoides | reverse complement strand
ATATATATAAATGTTAACATACATATACAAATGCATTGATATATGTACAGATACATATATGTTTACGCACACACGCGCACACACACACACAAACGCACTCATATACACACACACGTGTGCACACTTATAAACATATATATTTCTATATAGTGATAAGAAAGTAAATATAGAAAATCTAATAAATTCGCGTACATACACGCACAGATATCTATCTATCTATCTATCTATCTATCTATCTATCTATCTATCTATCTATCTATTATATATTGCATGTTTTGTCTTCGTCTCTCTCCCTCATCTCTCTTCCTCATCTCTCTCTCTCTCTAGATATATATATATATATATGTATATATATATCGTAATAAGAGGGGAAATAAATGAAACAATAACAAAAAAGTTCGAGTGAAAACGTAACATATATAAAAAAAACAAAACAGAAATTAGTAAAGATGGCGTCATTTTTAGCCGTTCAATCATGGCGTCTTCTCGTCCGTTTTCTAACAGTTCAGTGTGGTGTGATGTATCCGAATCTATTGTTGTTGTTGTTGTTTTCAATACTTGTTAATGGTGTTGTCGTTGGAGTTGTTGTTCGTGTTGCTGTTGCAGTTGGTGTTGCTGCTGCTGCTGCCGAAGTTGTTGCTGCCATCGTCGTCGTCATCGTCGTCGTCGTCTTCGTCGTCGTCGCTGTTGTCCGTGGTGTCGGGGTTGCTTTTGCTTTTATCGTTGCAGTCTTTGTTGTTGTTGCTGTTGTTGTTGTTGTTGATGCTATTGCAGGGAATGTTCCTGCTGTCGTGAAAGATATATATTCTAAGACAAACACAGAAAACATGCACGCATGCACAAATACATACACACACACGTACACACACACACACACACACACACACACACACACACACACAC
>NW_026316028.1:0-356 GCF_001194135.2 Octopus bimaculoides | reverse complement strand
AACGCACTCACACACACACACACACGAGCACGCCGCGCGGCGCATGCGTGCCTACGTATATCGACACATGCATGCGTACAGATGTATATATAGATATATACAAATGCGTTTCAACCAAGTTCTTATGCACAAATATATACACGTTTATATACATAATTATATACACCTCTGTCTCTCTCCCTTTCACTCCCACAACCTCACTCCCAGATTCTTATATAAGCATAGACACACGCACGCTCATATTTAAACACACATATAGATGTACAGAGCGGGAGAAAGAGATAGTTAGTGAGATAAAGAGACAGAGAAACATAGAGATAGATAGATAGAAAGAGAGAGAGATACGTGTGTGTGTG
>NW_026316027.1:0-614 GCF_001194135.2 Octopus bimaculoides | reverse complement strand
TTCATTTGTTTCTTCATTTTTTGGAAGTAAGAATGTTACACCATTAACTAACCAAGAGGGACTCATACTAGGTTGCTGCAAAACATTGTTGTAAAGTTTTGTTAGTAGTTCATGACTCTCTGGGAAGGTATTCAACCAGAAGTTAGGAATTTTATCCTTTCTTGGAGACTTCCATTTGCTTGATTTCCTGACAGAAAATCTTACATCCTCTACCTTGACACCCTCCCACTATTGCTCTTCTAAGGAGTATAAGTCAGTAGATATTCCATCAATCAAGGGCTTTTCATTGTGCATTTTTCTTCTACTCAAATTTTATTCCAAAATTCCTGCACTTCTTTTAATTGGACAGACTTTATTGTAACTGGTATTTTCTTTATCTTCCTGTAAAAAATTTTGGGGTTATTTTTGAACATGCTGTTGTCCTTGATGAACCCAGTGTACTTTTCAAACTGCTATGTAGGCAGCTTTAGCAGATATATTTTGCTTGATAGCTTCTATGGTGGTATCGATGTCAAGTATGGTTTCATACACTTTTACTTTAATTTTCAGATTTTTGTTGATTTGATATTCTTGTCAAACTTAAGGTTTTTTAAACCTTAAGTAACTGAATTTGT
>NW_026316026.1:0-688 GCF_001194135.2 Octopus bimaculoides | reverse complement strand
AGATAGATAGATAGATAGATAGATAGATAGATAGATAGATGGATAGACATTGATATGAACGTATAAAGTTGTTATCCGATTGACATCTTTCAATTAATTTGAATTAAATTCTGTTAGTGTATATTGGTAGTAGTAGTAGTAGTAGTAGTAGTAGTAGTAGTAGTAGTAGTATTAGTAGTAGTAGTAGTAGTAGTAGTATCATTGTTTCAACATGACGAGCTGAAGGATGTTCGTAAACAAATATTGGCTGATCAGATTAAAGAAATTAAGTCTCAAAATTGTATAGAAGGTATTGAGGAAAGGACATCTAGGGGACTACAAACAACCACTGAAAAAGAAAATATACATGGATTAGATGTGGTGGGAGGAAATAAACCCTGTATAGAAGACCTTGTGTACCTCAAACTAGTGAGCCATAGGAAGAAATTAGCCCAGAACTAACGGTTCTCTGCGTCAGAATTCTGAAAGTGATGCTCCCTAAGGAAAAGAAGGGGTTACCATCATTGAAGTTATGTGAAAGGGCAAAGCTAGGATCAAATCTCAGAGAAGCAAATCAAGTTGTCATGAAAATTCCAATTAAGGTTAAATTCCGAGTTGAATTCTTTGGTGTATGCCACTGTTTATGGAATCACAGAACAAATGGGCCCAGGACCTATTCTTTGTAAACCTAGTACTTATTCTGTCGGTC
>NW_026316025.1:0-229 GCF_001194135.2 Octopus bimaculoides | reverse complement strand
AATAATAATAATAATAATAATGATAATAACAATAATAATAATAATAATACTTTCTTACTATAGGCACAAAGTCTGAAATTTGGCGGGGATGGGACTAGTCGATTGCATCAACCCCAGTGTTTCACTGGTACTTGATTTATCGACCAGGAAAGATGAAAGGCCAAGTCGACCTCGGCGGAATTTGAACTCAGAACAACAACAGCAGCAGCAACAACAACAGTAACAACAA
>NW_026316024.1:0-206 GCF_001194135.2 Octopus bimaculoides | reverse complement strand
TTTAATTAATATTATATATATACCATTGGTTCTTAATTCATCTCCGAAGTAAGCTGATAGTAAGCTGATCTTTTGATCACTTTGTGATTATAGTAATATCAGCGAAACGATCGTCAGATGTTTAACTCTTTAAATTTTAGGTTGTTTTTTTTAATATTTAATATTTTAGACTTTACAATATTCATGCTTAATTACGCATAAATTTT
>NW_026316023.1:0-339 GCF_001194135.2 Octopus bimaculoides | reverse complement strand
ATAATCCTTGCCTTCAATTCATCTTTGATGTTACAAGGAGTTTTGTTGGTGTCTCACTTAACTGCGCCCCACACATAGTAATTAAGGGGTTGCAGTCTGGGGAGTTAGGTGGTCAGATGTTTGGGGTGATGCGGTCGCAGAAAATGTCTGATAGCTATGACTGGGTTCTCCTGTTTGTGTGGTATGGTACAGAGTCATGTTGCTAGACATAGGTTCTTCCAGTAGCCACCCTCTTGACCCAGGGCAGCACTACCTCCTCCAGGCACTTGACGTAGGTCTCTGTGTTGATTCTGAGGCCGTGTGGGAAGATGAATGGAGGCATAACGTCGCCATTACTAG
>NW_026316022.1:0-941 GCF_001194135.2 Octopus bimaculoides | reverse complement strand
TGGGGGGGAGGGGAGAGAGTGAGAGTGTGTAAAACCAAACAATATTTCTGTGTATCTGGATGTATTAATGACGTTCTAATCCTACTGTGTGCAGCAATGAAGCAGCCAGGGTGCATTGGAAGTGCAGCGATGCATAATTGTAAATGGCAGCAATGCAGTGATGTTTGAGAAGAGAAAAGCAGCAGTGCAGGATGCATGCATTGTCAATACTGTAATATGACACTGGTGCAGTAGTAGCAATTAGATGCTGCAACAGGAGTTGCAGCAGTTATTTAGTGTTCGAGTTTATATAGTGATGTTGTTGATGGTGGTGATGCTGGTGGCACCTCTACTATGCAACAGTGGTGCAACTAGACAGCAGGAATACAGGGACTATTTAACTATGAAGTGTCGTCTATATTGCAGTAAGGAAGCATGATTTCTGCAGCAGAAATGTTGAAAGTGCAGTAGAAGTGCATAAAAATGCAGTAGCAAATCAGTAGAAAATGCAGTATAAACACGCAACAAAATGCAATGCCAATGCACAGATGCATTTATTGTAAGAAATGAGCTGGTGGAATTGTTAGAGTATCAGACGAAATGCGTTGCAGTATTTCTTCCGATCCGTTACATTCTGAGTTCAAGTTCCACCATTGTCAACTTTAATTTTCCACCTTCTGGGGTTGATAAAACAAAGTACCTGTTAAATAGTGGGGTTGGAGGTATTGACTAACCCGATTCCACTCAAAACTACTGGCTTTGTGCTAATTTTCAAACCATTATTCACATTATTGCATCTCTTGAAGAATCTGACTTTAGAATCACTTGTACAGCATTCCAGAGACATTAACGTTTTTTAATTTCCCGCCTGAGTCTTTTCACTGCAGTAAGGCTTGTCAGTATTATTCTTATTGTTAAGGGGTGAGCTGGCAGACTCATTAGCATGCTGAGAAAAATGCTTT
>NW_026316021.1:0-748 GCF_001194135.2 Octopus bimaculoides | reverse complement strand
TATATATATATATATACGTAAAATATATATAGGGTGGTAAGTATTTTTTGAAAATTCACCACCAGTGGCCTAGCATGCATGAAAAAAGTCAATAGACAACTTATTCTCAATATAAAATAGTGTACATTTAAACACAAAAGAAAACTACCTTCAACAGGCAGTTTTTACACGCTAGAAGTAGTCAAAACGACCAAAACTACATTTAAGAGCAATTTTCAAAAGGAATGAACAATAAAAACTTTTTACCTTGTTATTTTATTCCGATCAGACCTCGGTTTCTGGATCTTTTTAGCAAATAAAATAATTTGCTAGGCGAAATCCTTCATCAGTGACCGCGCCATAACACTTACATATAATTAAGAGACCATTAACACGTGTCTCACCGTTATACATTATAATTTTTCAAATTCACCCCGCAAGCGCAGTATCAATCAGCAGTAAATGAATGACTGCCGAATCAATCTTTTAAAAATTGTTAAAGACATATATGTAAAATATATATAGGGTGGTATTTAAAAAAAAAATTACCACCAGTGGCCTAGCATGCATGAAAAGTCAATAGACAACAGATTCTCAATATAAAATAGTGTACATTTAAATACAAGAGAAAACTACCTTCAACAGGCAGTTTTTACACGCTAGGAGAAGTATCAGCGTGTGTATATGTATATATATAAAAATAAAAAGATAATGAGAGCATGGTAAGGTTGGAGAAGTATTTTATGGGTAGAGTCTTACAGCTGTTTCT
>NW_026316020.1:0-387 GCF_001194135.2 Octopus bimaculoides | reverse complement strand
AAAATTGTTACACTAGATAATAATAGAGTCAATGATATCTTCGCAAATTAATTTTCGTAAATTTTTTTTCGCAAGAATTATTAGGTTCATATTGAAATTATTTTCACACAATTGGCTGCCATAATTTCGGCGCAAAACGAATCAGTTGCAGCGCAGATTTCAACACGACGGGTTGTGGCTCTCTAACATGGTAAAGCGTGCTGAGGAAGGTCAGGCTATTATGCAAGTCCAGAAACCGGTTCACGTGAGTCCAAATACTTGAATTTGTGCTGAGAGATTGTCTTGGCCCGTTTGCCTTGTAGTTATTATCAGTATATTTTGGCGATTTAAACAAGAATTTTGACTGCTATTTCTAGCAGGTAGACATACTTAGTATGTCCTTTGATT
>NW_026316019.1:0-266 GCF_001194135.2 Octopus bimaculoides | reverse complement strand
CATTTCTTCTGGCTATTTATGTTCCAAGTTCAAAAACTGCCAAAGACAACTTCGCCTTTCATTCTTCCGGGGTTGATAAAAATAAGTACCAGCTGAGCACTGGGATTGACATTATTGCCTTACCTCAAAATTTAAAAGCAGTATTATTATTACTATTATTATTATTATTATTATTATTATTAGTTATTTAGAAAGTAACATAAGTCAGAAGTAGGAGAGTACTAGGCAAAATTATCTAATGGTTTAGTTGTTGCATCTCTCTACAT
>NW_026316018.1:0-236 GCF_001194135.2 Octopus bimaculoides | reverse complement strand
GGGGGGGGCTGATGCAATTAACGTTTGGTGTCAATCGATTCCCTCGCCGCCTTCACCAACAACGCAATATAGAGGGGGAAGAGTAGTAGTAGGACGTGGTGATGGTGGTGGCATCCGTCTCTCTATTACATGTAGACCCCTCTTATTTTTTATTTCATTATTACCCACAAGGGGCTAAACATGGAGAGGACAAAGGGATTAAGTTGATTACATCGACACCAGTGTGTAACTGGTAC
>NW_026316017.1:0-291 GCF_001194135.2 Octopus bimaculoides | reverse complement strand
GCATGTCTGCAGTCAAATGACTGAAACAAGTAAAAGAATAAAAGAATATACATTACAGCTGTTTCTAATGAATTTCTTAATTGATTAATGAGTACATTATGTTATTATAAAAAAACTGTTTTCTTCAGATGAATACAAGAACTTTACAATTAAGGCATCTAAAAATGTTTGAATCCTCGGCATGTGCATATTTAGTGGTTCCATGATCAATACTTGTCGCAGAATGCGAACAGCCATGCTGCATGGCAGTGAAACATGGGCTGTAACTGCTGAGAACATACGTAAGCTCGC
>NW_026316016.1:0-768 GCF_001194135.2 Octopus bimaculoides | reverse complement strand
GCATAAGGGAAGAGGTGTGTGTTTTAGTGTTGACATTGTTTTACAACTATCACATGATGTCAAGAGAATGAGACACACACACACACATATGCACACATGCACACACACACACAGACGGGCAGTTTCTGTCTACCAGTTTGCTTCTACCAAATCCACTGACAATTCTTTAAGCTGGCACCAAGACTATAGAAGAAGACACCTGCCCAAGGTGCCACACAATAGGACTGAACCCCAAACCACATGATTGATAAGCAAACTTCTTACTACACAGTCATGCTGGCATTTTAAACTGTGTATATTGAGTACTGGAAAGTGAAAGTCAGCCAGCCAATCAAACGTCCGGGCTAAAGTAGCAGTAGTGGTCTTAATCTATAGGTTTCCTTAATACAGGTTAATGACATTAAAAACAATCTCATTTAATATATTTTAATGTCAGTAACTCACCAATAAGAAGCAGACAGATTAGATTTCTTATCCAGTCATTTGTGGCGTATTCCACCTTCATTGCTACAGTTGAGATACAATGCAACATACACACACATATATACACACATACAAATACACATACACTTGTGTATATAATGTACATACAGTGTTCAATTACCACATAAAGATAACACACACACACATATATATATATTGGGTCATCCCATAAATAATGCGGTTTTTATATACTTTGTCCATTTTCAAAATTAAGATAAACAAAGTTCTTTTTTTTAATCTAAAATATTCTCTCCTTAATTTTCTACAATGCTCTTCCATCTATCT
>NW_026316015.1:0-321 GCF_001194135.2 Octopus bimaculoides | reverse complement strand
ATATAACTATGTACATGAAAATGAGTAGATAAATGTATAAGCGTCTATGTGTAGATGTGAATGAGTTTATTGATATATAGGTGAGTATATCAATGCGTGTATGCATCTGAATATATGTACATATATTTTTTTATATATATGCATGTATGTGTGTACGTGTCTGCGTGTGAGTGTATGTGCGTATGTGTGCATGTGTGTGTGTATGGAAACATTCAGTGGCGTATGGTATATCGGTGTGTAAGTGATTGTATAAGTATGAGTAAATGGATGGATGTATTTTGCGTAATGGTACAGTTTGGCATGTGCAGAATAACATGTTGA
>NW_026316014.1:0-217 GCF_001194135.2 Octopus bimaculoides | reverse complement strand
TTTCACGCATGCGCATTGTTTTTTTGTCGACTACACAGTATAGTAGGGTCCGTTGGGTACCGTCTGTGAGGAAAACAGCACCATGACGCATTTCACTCTGCCAGAAATTTGGAAACGACATGCTGTACTGCTTGGCATTCGCACCGTAAGTGATAAATATTGTGCCCAGAGTGATAAAAATCAAACATCCAGTCAACATCTTGGTGTTTGGAGTGAT
>NW_026316013.1:0-249 GCF_001194135.2 Octopus bimaculoides | reverse complement strand
CGTTCGGGACCACGCTGCTTTAGTAGTTCCTGGAAGGGAGATGTCCTTGATTTGTGCGGAATATCTCATACACATAAGTAGGATGTTACCCGATTTGAGAAAAAGTTTTTTCAAATTATCTTCAACATTCGTTTGAAAATGATGGGGGTGGGGAAGCCTTTTATAAGGCGATCTTTCGGTACAAGTACGCAACAACTTCCGTTTACCGCAGTACGAAGGCAAGAGCACCCATTCCTCTGTCCTTATTGC
>NW_026316012.1:0-208 GCF_001194135.2 Octopus bimaculoides | reverse complement strand
CACACACACACACACACACACACACACACACACACACATTCATACGTACATACATACGTACAAACATACATACATGCGTACGTACATACATACATACTCTTTTAATTCTTTACTCGGTTCAGCCGTGCAGCTGCGGTCACACATAACATATACTTATGTACATACATACAAAACATATATCCATACATACACACACAAACATACACGC
>NW_026316010.1:0-543 GCF_001194135.2 Octopus bimaculoides | reverse complement strand
TATATATATATATATATATATATATACATATATACATATGTATACAACACATATTTATATAGACACGTGCACCAGATTTCAATCTCGTGTGCATTAGGGAGGAAGAATTTATGTTTTCACTGAACAATCCCGAAACATTGCGGTTTATCGAAGCTTTCACATATTGATTGATTTCAATCGGAAATTCCATACAGTCTTATTCGATTATGGATCTCATGGAAATTTATCGATCTGAATTTCTCTGTTTGATGAGTAATTTACTAAAATATACACTTTTTGTAACAATGGAACAAATTGCTGTTTTATTTCGTCTTACCGCTTCGCTTTGGATATATTAATACTTATATGTGTACGTTTCCCTAAATGCACACACACACACACACGTACACACACGTATACACACACACACACACAGACACACACACACACACACACACACGCACTAATACACACACATATGTATACATATGTATATATATATGAAAGTATATATTTATATATATATATACACACATATATCTTCATATATATATATATATATAT
>NW_026316009.1:0-229 GCF_001194135.2 Octopus bimaculoides | reverse complement strand
TATCTATCTATCTATCTATCTATCTATCTATCTATCTATCTATTGTGTGTATGTATGTGTATGTATATGTATATGTTTATATAGAAAGCGAGAGAGATGTGATCATATTCCTGTTATGTGTGTGTGTGTCTATACGCATGTATGCAATTATGTTCGAATGTATTTACGTATGTATAGGCATATAGGTTTCTAGTTATATTTAAGTAAATGTGTCTGCATGCACGTGCAT
>NW_026316008.1:0-312 GCF_001194135.2 Octopus bimaculoides | reverse complement strand
CTATCGGTCTGTCTGTCTTTATATCTTCGGTGAAGTATCTTTCTAACAATTTGTGTGTGTCTGTCTATAAAGTTATCTAATTAACTGGTTATCTATATGCACGTGTGTATGTATGTATGTCTGTAATGCTAGTTAATTAGATGGTCCTTACAACTATCTGATGAATAGTCATGTAAAACTAAGTCACAGTTTGTGAAGATATATTTTTCAACTTTGATAAAATAGTACATGTGTATGTATGTATGTATGTATGTATGTATCATTAGGAGGCGCAATGGCCCAGTGGTTAAGGCAGCGGACTCGCGGTCATAG
>NW_026316007.1:0-772 GCF_001194135.2 Octopus bimaculoides | reverse complement strand
TGTTCTCGACTCTTGGGCAATTTTATCCACTTCTGTGCGGTTGGATCTATGCTTTTTCAGCCTTTTGAACTTTGCTGCACGGCATCGTGTTTTCTTGAACGAAAGCCTTCCCCTCCGTTGTGTTGGTAGCTTCAATTGTCATCCATGCTTCTGTAACCCTTTTTCTTTTTTTCTAAGGGCCATGTTGGGCCAATGCAAACTCACTTTTACATATGGGAAGCGGTTGTCCATCTTAGTCTGGCCTATGTCCTTTCAACTCCCTACATAATGCTCTGCGCTGGCATTGCTGTCAGGCTCATTGAAGCACACAAGCAACTACCCACAATAGAATATATATATCTACTACATACGTGGGAAATTCTGTCTATGGGTGTGTTTGTGGAGTTGTTAGCTAACTCCTCCTACATCGCGTTATTGATTTTGATAAAATCTGACACGTGACTTAGAACTCATGTCTGGAAACCTCATGGTACACTCAGATTGTTGAAAAATCGATAATAGGGCCCCTGGAAGAAATCCTTATATATATCTAATATATTTTATTTTAAAAGTCAATGGAAATAACCCCATTCGCCCCTGGAAGGGATACTTATATATAGCCAAGGGAAATAATTCAATCATTTTCCTAAATTATTTGGTATGAATAAAATTCAGTATGCTTATTTCTTAGTATTTGAACTGTTAGAGTTATTTTCGCAGTTTATCCAGTACAACCCTTAAATAAGTAAATAATATTTTCCTAAACAATAGATCCACTTATTTCGGTTAGTGA
>NW_026316006.1:0-681 GCF_001194135.2 Octopus bimaculoides | reverse complement strand
TATATACATCTACATATATCTGTGTGTGTGTGTGTTGTTGTTGTTGTTGTTGTTGTTGCTGTTGCAGGCATAGCCGAGCAATTGAGATTTTCGTATCATAATCAAAGATCCCGAATTGCTGGGCCGCACAGTTTTGGTTAGAATACATTCCACGTGTGCCAAACGTGAAATGCTCTCTGATTGCTGGAATATTCTTGAAACTTTACGTAACTCCAGAATGCTAAGCTTGGTTCCCAACCCTGTGATTCCGAATTCAACCCCACTGAGCTGCACCTTGATCAATTCTCTTATACTATAGTAGTCGACCGACTGAAGCCCTGTGAACGGACTGGATTGATGGAAACTGGAAGTAACCCCTCGTGTGTGAGGGGGGGCGTTTATGTATTCCTTTTAAAGATTTTGTGGAATAAATTAGAAAACTATGGGTTTTATAACTTAATACATCAGTTTTGTATTTCGTGTTTGTCTGTCTATATTCGTGCATTTGCGTTTGTGTAGATATATCCGTCTTTGTGCATGGGTAGTTGTCTGTTTATTAAAATACAGTGTAAAATGTTCGTGGTAGTCTTATGGAACTGTTACCTCATCAATACACTCTCCCTCCCCTCTCTCTCCCTCCTTCTCTTACTCAGTTTTCCTCCTCTCTCTCTCTCTCTCTCTCTCTCTCTCTCTCTCTCTCTC
>NW_026316005.1:0-390 GCF_001194135.2 Octopus bimaculoides | reverse complement strand
ATATATATACATATATATATATGCGCATATGTAGGTACGTATATATGTGATCGGTAGGCATGTAGATACGTAGGTAGGTAGGTGTACACATTCTCATTGATATTCGTATGCAGGCTGTGTCAGCAGACGAGCATAGTTGTCAACAAGATATGTATCTGATTTGCACACAAACTAAACGTGATCCGAACACCGTTTTCAATGAAAATGTTCGACTAACGGCAGATAATCCTTGCCACGGAATATATCTGACGCTGGATTGAGGGGTCATGTTGAAAACGGCATTCAGCAGACAGCTTTGCTTGCATTTGTTCTTCCAGTGAAATCTATTGTATGCATGCTCACACACGCGCACACACACCCACAGAGAGACACACACACACAAACACACAC
>NW_026316004.1:4493-4802 GCF_001194135.2 Octopus bimaculoides | reverse complement strand
TAGGCTACAGCAAATATTCTGCTTAATACCACAAATTTGCTTTCCAGCAGAAATTACCAAAAACATATAATGAAAAGAAATACAAGTAACCACAGAATATGTGGAGATGGAAAAGAAACAATAAATCATATCTCCTCTGGCTGCTCAGTCCTGGCTAAGAAGGAATATATTCATAGATACGAAATAGTTGAGACTTATATACACTGGTAGCTACGCTAAAACTGTGGAATAACAACAGAAAAAAGATGGCATTGGCTCACTTCAGAAAAGGTCAGAGAAAATGAGAAAGCTACCATATCCTGGGGTATG
>NW_026316004.1:4350-4473 GCF_001194135.2 Octopus bimaculoides | reverse complement strand
AATTAAGGCCAATAGGCCAGATATAGTTGTCAGAGATCACCAAGAAAAAATGCTTTCTAATCGAAAAAGATGACAATGTGGATCTAGTCTTTCTCATTCGCAAACCAGCTCCCTTTAATTTTG
>NW_026316004.1:4178-4340 GCF_001194135.2 Octopus bimaculoides | reverse complement strand
AAATTGCTTTCAGTTTTGATGTATCAATGCAACTCTGAATTTTGATTACAATCAACTAATTACTTAATCTCGTCCATTAATGAATCTGAGGTTATTTGGAATTAAAGTTCGAAAATTTGGGTAATTTTAGCCAATCAACAGACAGCGAGGTATTAACAGCTT
>NW_026316004.1:3414-4168 GCF_001194135.2 Octopus bimaculoides | reverse complement strand
AATTTGGGTAATTTTAGCCAATCAACAGACAGCGAGGTATTAACAGCTTGCTACCATGACAACTGCACGTTGTGTTGTGTTTCACCCGATTGTGTTGATTCTTCACTCGAGATTTACTTCACCTGCGTGTCCTGTTTAAAAAAAAATATATATTTATCAATTAGAATTTTATATTTTTCCTCAATCGTCTTAATACGTTTACATATTTTTCCTATATAGCAAAAGTTGCTTGCTATGTTTATACAGTTTCTTGGAATTATAAAGGTGAATGGAATATGTGAATTTAGTACAAATAACTTAACATTATTTTTGAATTGGTATCTTATATGCAATAGCATATAAGATACAGGTATTGTTTTTCTTGGGACAAATTGTTTACAAATCCAAACACGAAAACGTTAGTCAACTTTGAATAAAAACCTACAGTCAATGAAGAGACAAAACAAACAGTATGACGATACATGTTGATTTCATTAGGTATTTATGCTTATTTAGAAACCTACAATAAAGAGGTCATTTCACAGACGCTAAACTATTAATTTCACAGATACAGCCTAAAAAGTTGACACCGCGACGCTAAACGCAGAAAATTTCAGTCTCGCTTTTGGCTATAAATACACAGTTTTTCGATTTTGAAATCTCTGTATATTTTCCCTCCAATTTTTTCCCCACAGCATCATACCTTCATAGCAATTTTACTGGAAAACTTTATTATTATAGCCAATCTTCAGATTTTATACTGTTTTTTAAAAAA
>NW_026316004.1:0-380 GCF_001194135.2 Octopus bimaculoides | reverse complement strand
CACACACACACACACATATCTATATATATAATTCTGTTTTTGTATTTGTCTTATAAGATTCTTGATGTGAAGTATTTGGATCATGCGAACAGTATAATAATTCTTAGAAACGTCGGTTTTGGTGCCCCAGATTGCTCTGAGATATTTTCCAATTAGTTGATGTAGTTCTTGCTGTAATCTTTAGCTCTTGATGCATCAGTTTTGAATATATAATATTATCAATTTTGTTTCTTTTTTGATAGACCGAGTAGGACCACCAGTCCATAAGTAATTTTTCACCTTCCTCTCCGTCTGCCTATCTGTCAATCAATTAATGTACCTCTATCGCTACATCTATATGTTAGCCTTTTTGTGTTCACCAACGATATACTTGAAATTGC
>NW_026316003.1:0-349 GCF_001194135.2 Octopus bimaculoides | reverse complement strand
TGATGATCTTGATGATCACGAGAGGGGTGAGTGAAGAAACAGGTAAAAGAAAGAAAAAAATAAGATATAAAATAATAAAATTGATAAAAAGTAAAACAAAGAAGCAAAGACGAGGAATCGCCAAATCTCAGTCGGTTTGACGTACTGTTGCTTTATCTTGCATTGGAACCAATTACGGATCAATAACTGGAAATTTCCTGCTTCCTGAGTCTTGGAAATATCTTCACTAAGGTTCCACCAAATCTTCTAGCAACACAACCAGCGTCTTTTTTTTTTTCCTGATATTACTACCATGCTTTTTCATTATCATTATTATTATTATTATTATTATCATTATTATTATTATTAT
>NW_026316002.1:0-279 GCF_001194135.2 Octopus bimaculoides | reverse complement strand
TATATAATTAAATATATATCATATATATGTCATGTATATATCATATATATTATAATGTTTATATCATATATGTAATATAATATTTATATATAATATATTTATATATATAATATAATATATATATATTTATGTATTTATACATGTATGTATATGTATATATGTATATACATGTATGTATATGTATATATGTATAAACATGTATATGTATATACATGTATGTATCTACATGTATGCATATGTATGTATATACATGTATGTATATATATATATATATATATA
>NW_026316001.1:0-268 GCF_001194135.2 Octopus bimaculoides | reverse complement strand
AGATAGATAGATAGATAGATAGATAGATAGATAGATAGGAGAGAGAGTGAGAGAGGGAGAACTGGCAAAGACGTGGTCGATGAACATATAAATATATATGTAATTATGTACATACATCAACATGCATACACATATAAGTATATGTAAATATATATCCATATCTATATGTATACACGTGTGAGTGTATATAGATATATATATATATACGCACACACACACACTCATAATTAGATAGATAGATAGATAGATAGATAGATAGATAGATAGA
>NW_026316000.1:0-338 GCF_001194135.2 Octopus bimaculoides | reverse complement strand
GTACGTACGTGCGTACGTTCGTTCGTTAGTTCGTTCGTTCATTGGTTTGTGCGTTCCTTCGTTGTTACGTACGCACGGTCGTATTTACGTACGTTCGTACGTAGGTACTTATATACGTACCTACCTACGTTCATTCGTTCGTACGTACATAATTACGTTCGTTCGTTCGTTCGTACTTACGTACGTTCGTTCTTTCGTTCTTACGTACGTTCATTCTTTACTTCGTTCTTTCCTTGGTTCGTTCGGTCGATCGTTCGTACGTACGCACGTTCATTCGTACGTACGTATGCTCGTTCGTACGTTCATTCTTACGTATGTACGTACATACGTTCAATCGT
>NW_026315999.1:0-253 GCF_001194135.2 Octopus bimaculoides | reverse complement strand
CTCATCAGACATTAATTTACAGAAGTTGAAAAAAAGATATCATCTACATTCACATTAACAGTTTGGGAAAGCCTGAAGATGTTCTCTGAACATCATTTTTTCTCTTGCTGGCACTATATAATAATACTAACAAGAATTTCTAAAAAAGGTACAAAGCAAAAAATTCATAGGAGGACATAATTTGTCTACTATATTGACCAACTCCTTATCTAGTATTTTATTTAATTGCCCACAAAAACATAGAAGTGTGAAG
>NW_026315998.1:0-421 GCF_001194135.2 Octopus bimaculoides | reverse complement strand
ACACACACATAGATATACATTCATGCATAAACGCAAATAACACTTTTCCCCAGGTCACTGTGAGAGTCCCCTCTGTTTACTTTTAAACAATTAAAAGTTCTCCTTATGTTACCATTGCCCGTCCTTTTCCTTCTATTATCTTTTATCCAAACAAATAATTGAAAAGATAATACTTGAACACAACACAGACTGGTTTTTAATATAAAGCATGCTTAACAGGAAAAGAGTCCTCCTTATTCCAAAATGTATATATGCACATACATACGTACGTACATACATACGTACGTACGTACATACATACATTCGTGTGTATGCATGTATGTAGGTATGTATGTATATACAGATATATGCATACATACATATACAGATAGATATATGCACACACACACACACACACACGCACACGCACGCACACACACAC
>NW_026315997.1:0-227 GCF_001194135.2 Octopus bimaculoides | reverse complement strand
GTACGTACGTACGTTCGTACGTACGTATGTACGCAAGTTCGCTCGTTATTTCGTTCGTAAGAACGTACGTTCCTACGTTAGTTCTTGCGTTCGTTCATACGAACGTACGTCCGAAAGTTCATCCGTTAGTTCATTCGTACGTTCGTACATACGTACGTTCGCGCGTTCCTTCATTTCGTTCGTTTGTTCGTTCGTTTGTACGTACGTACATACGTACTTACGTTCAT
>NW_026315996.1:4311-4535 GCF_001194135.2 Octopus bimaculoides | reverse complement strand
TGGGAGTGCATTGATGACTCCGTGTTAGTCAGGGTGGCCATTCTTTGCATCTATATATGTAGGAGGTGTGTGTGGTGTGAGTAGACCTTATATATCGCATGTATATAGTACATGGTGTGTATATGTATAGTGTAGACTGTATATGTACTAAATGGTGTATAGACACTTTATACACTGTGTATATAGTTCATGTGGAGGCGCAATGGCCCAGTGGTTAGGGCAGC
>NW_026315996.1:408-537 GCF_001194135.2 Octopus bimaculoides | reverse complement strand
AGGGAAATGTGAAGGACATTCAGCTGCAGTTTCTGTCATGTCAAATAACATTGTAGAGGTTGTATTCCCCCTCCCCTCTAAATAACATTGATCCAAACCACTACGCTACAGCCTATACCATTCTAATAA
>NW_026315996.1:0-159 GCF_001194135.2 Octopus bimaculoides | reverse complement strand
CATTACACAATCATCTTCACACCATTTCAAAGACACAAATACACCATCATTCCAACCGTTTTTTAAAACCACTTGCAAGAAATTTGGTTCCACAAGGACAGACCGAAAGTAACACCTACCAAATCTATAGTCTCCAGCAGCAACAACAACAGACATCAA
>NW_026315995.1:347-466 GCF_001194135.2 Octopus bimaculoides | reverse complement strand
ATCTGTCTGTCTGTCTGTCTATTTATCTATCTATCTATCTGTCTGTCTATTTATCTATTTATCTGTCTATCTGTCTGTCTGTCTGTCTATTTATCTGTCTGTCTGTCTATTTATCTATC
>NW_026315994.1:0-206 GCF_001194135.2 Octopus bimaculoides | reverse complement strand
GTGTGTTTATACCATCTTTATTATTATTATTATTATTATTATTATTATTGATAGCAGCAGCGGCAGTAGTAGTAAATATGAATCAGTTTGCTGTAGTTGTATTCAAGGTCAACAGTTGAAAGGCAGCTGTTACGTACTAATATCATAGAAGCGTCCATTTGGATGTGATGTGTCAGCAAGGATATTTTACAAGAACGGACTTGCGT
>NW_026315993.1:0-202 GCF_001194135.2 Octopus bimaculoides | reverse complement strand
ATATATATATATATATATATATATATTGTCAGATATGTGTGTTTTTCTATGTATATATTTATGAATATCTATCTTTTCTATTTACCTATGTATACATACATATATTAATGCATATATATGTGCATAAACATAGATATACATATATGCATAAGTATATACATACATACATGCATACATACATACATATATACATATATATATA
>NW_026315992.1:0-221 GCF_001194135.2 Octopus bimaculoides | reverse complement strand
TGCTTTACACTTTTAGTGGTATAAGCCACCAGGTGTTGGCTAAGGTAGGGTATGTGTGCATGTGCATATACATGTGCAGATACGTATGCATGTATGTATAAATGTATGTCACCACCACCACCATCATTATCCTCATCATCTCTTAGTGTCCATTTTCCGTACTGACATGGGTTATACTATTTTACTCTTTTACTTGTTTCAGTCATTTGACTGCGGCCATG
>NW_026315991.1:0-251 GCF_001194135.2 Octopus bimaculoides | reverse complement strand
ATCGCTTGACAACCGATGCTGGTGTGTTTATTTCCCTGTAACTTAGCGGTTCAGCAGAAGTGATTGATAGAATAAGAGCTAGGTTTACAAAGAAAGTCCTGGGGTCGATTTCTTTGACTAAAAGACTATAAGGCTGTGCTACAGCATGGTCGTAGTCAAATGACTGAATCAAATAAAAGAACAAAAGAATAAATAAATATATATTTGTGTGTATGTTTTTGCGTGCGTGCGTGTGTATATTTCTTATTTCT
>NW_026315990.1:0-806 GCF_001194135.2 Octopus bimaculoides | reverse complement strand
AGGCAATTACAATTAACCAAGACCATGGCGATATGATGTGTTATGTAAATAGCACCTGTGAAATTGTAGTTATGGTTGTTACTTGTGTCATATAAATAACACCTATGCTGGTGGCATGTAAAAAGCACTCGTTACACTCTCAGAGTGGTTGGCATTAGGAAAGGCATCTAGCCATAGAAATCATGCCAAATCAGACTGGAGTCTGGTGCAGCTCTCTTACCAGTTCCATTCAAACCATGACAGCATGGAAAGCAGATGTTAAATGATGATGGTGATGACGATGATATACAGGGTGGGACAGAGAGGACGGACGTTTTTGAAATGGCTATTATTCAGTCCCAGGGGGAGAGACATATGTCCGACAGGTACCA
This sequence comes from Octopus bimaculoides, assembly GCF_001194135.2. Lineage (NCBI taxonomy): Eukaryota > Metazoa > Mollusca > Cephalopoda > Octopoda > Octopodidae > Octopus > Octopus bimaculoides. The sequence continues at coordinate 435 of NW_026315990.1, read as the reverse complement.
TTCGGTTTGTGGTGTCTTTGTATTTTTCTCTTTTCAGCTGAAGCCATGGTTCTGTGCTGTGGATGATAGAGGTTCACGTGTTTGCTTACAACAGTTGTGAAGGATAACAAGTCTATCACAGCAGTTCAGTGTGAGTTTCGGCACCACTTCAGCATTCACCGAAATCAGTCTGTTCCCATCTGTAACACAATCTTATGTTAGGTGAATACACTTCGTACATGAGGTATACTAACAAATAGGAGACTGGTGGGGGTGCAATGAACAGTACAGACCCCAGAAAATGAAATGCATCAGACAAGCTTTGATATGAAGTCCGAATCGCTCTGCTTGGAGACATTCCACTGAACTTGGCATCAGTAATTGATTGGTAAGGCGTATTTTACACGAAGGCATGCATTTCCACCTGAACAAATTGGCCATTGGGCAACACTTGAA
>NW_026315989.1:0-340 GCF_001194135.2 Octopus bimaculoides | reverse complement strand
GATCCATGTGTTGGGAATACTATCAAAAGCCTTTCGATAATCAATCCAGGTTATAGTTGGACCCCTCTTCTTTCTGCGGCTGTCTTCAGTTATTGTTTTATTGATCAGTAGCTGATCTTTACAGCCGTATGAGCCCTGGCAGCATCTCTTCTGCTCTTCTGGAAACAGGTTGTTTTCTTCCAGATGTTTGCCCATTCTCTGAGTTATTATTGCAGTGAAGGTTTTGTAAATTGTAGGGAGACAAGTTATTGGTCTGTAATTTTGTGGATTTGCTGTTTCAGTGAATTTGGGGTTTATTATTATTATTATTATTTTTATTATTATTATTATTATTATTATT
>NW_026315988.1:0-286 GCF_001194135.2 Octopus bimaculoides | reverse complement strand
TGAATATAAATATAAACAGCTACACACACACATATATACATGCATGCGCATATGCAAACATTTATACATACATAGACACATGTATAGACACAAACACACATACATGCATACTAATACACATATGCATGTGTATATGCATACAGGCATCACGTATGCATATATGAATATAAATCTAAGTATGTATACACATACGTTTCTACATACATAGGCTCACATAAAGATACACACATGTATACATATAAACACACATACCTACACACGCATATATGCATACATACCTATATAC
>NW_026315987.1:0-843 GCF_001194135.2 Octopus bimaculoides | reverse complement strand
GCGGTCATGCTGGAGCACCACCATAACTTTCCGTCTTTATGCTGTGCTCTATATGTTAGACACTATTAAATAGGTACGTGGCCTCTTAATGAATTATGGGATTACCAATGTCTGTTTAGGTCTCTGTCACAATCTCTTTCAACCGCTTTCATTTCAAAGATTGAGCGAAACTAAGTGACAAAGAGGAGGAAAGTGAGAAAAAAAAAGACTGAGAGAGAAAGGAATGTGGGAGAATAAAAAAAATTGTAAAAGTGCCAACGGCAGGACGCAAAACAAGTGCTTACACTTTCTGATAATGTTTTCAATTTAAGTGATGTCTATATACATGAATATAAATGTATATAAAATATATTTCGTTTGCCTTTTCAGTTACATTTTTGATTTTAAAAAGTTGAAACAACACCATTTCAAATTAATCTAGCACAAGATATTTCACGTGTGTCATGGAAAACGATATTTTATGTTGCAACGACAACCGAAGTAAAATTATAACAACTGTGGTAATTACAGTAACGGTAATAGATAGATAGATAGATAGATAGATAGATAGATAGATAGATAGATAGATAGATAGATAGATAGATAGACAAAAGCAATAATAAAATATTCATTTCCCCTTCACCTTCCTTTTAGTGGGATGCTTAGAGATATATGAAATATTTTTTTTAATTGATCCCAAATAGTTTGTCGGTTTTAAACACATTCCTCTAAGAAAGAAGACAAACAGTCCTGACAACCCTATACAAGATTTGATGTCAGAATTTTGGGGAATATGTTATCATATATATGTACAAGATAATAATAATAATGATGATGATAATAATAATAATAATAATAATAATA
>NW_026315986.1:0-501 GCF_001194135.2 Octopus bimaculoides | reverse complement strand
TATTAGGTCTTTAGGACATCGTTAGCTTTCGTCTTTGTTATTATATATATATATACATATATAATTATTAATATAGTATGTAAACTACCTACAAAGTTTTTATTTCATACTGACTACCTTATATAATCGTTAACATGATTTTTATCCTTCAATTCTATTAAGAATAAATTATATTTATACATATGTATATTTATATATGATGTATATTGTTTCTAACTATGAATTTCTCATTCTCATTCATTCCCTCTCTTTCTTTAACACCTTTCCCACCTTTTCTCTCTCTTTCACTTGCTACTACAACTACTCCCAATTTGGTATTTGCTTTCTCTTGCTCTGTCCACCTCTCTATCTCTCTCTTTTCCCCCTCTCTCTCTGTCTCACTACTCTTACCACTCCCTCCCAATCATTCTTTCTATCTTTCATGTTAGTTTCTCTCTCTCAATCTTTCTCATAACCTTTCTCTATTTCGTACTCTTTGGCTACCACCACCACCACTCTCCT
>NW_026315985.1:0-209 GCF_001194135.2 Octopus bimaculoides | reverse complement strand
ACTGTGTGAGTGAGTGTGTGTTCGTTTTGGATTGTAGAACCGTATGCGTGTGTGCCGCTCTGTGTATGTATGTGTATGGGTTACATGTGTGTGTATGTGTGTTTATGTTTGTTTGTGTGTGTGTGAGTTTATTCTTTACTCTGTGTGTATCACTTTATAACGTGTATGTAGGGACGTATCCTTTCCGTAGCGTACGTGTATATATATAT
>NW_026315984.1:0-658 GCF_001194135.2 Octopus bimaculoides | reverse complement strand
CCTATGACCGCGAGTCCCCTGCCCTAACGACTGGGCCATTGCGCCTCCACTAAATCATATGAGCAGTACGAAAAGGATGTTTCCTCTCATCTTTTCTGTACAATTTTGGCTGAGAAAGTTTTAGACGTCGAGAATTATCCCACTCGAATAGGGACGCGAGAATGCTATTCCAGCATAAAGGAATGACATTACTTTGACGGTTTCGGATACCTTATAAATCAAAACGATCAGAATAGTACTGGAGATATATGAAGTGGTAACGGGAACACGAATCAATCAAGACAATCTTGGAACCTGGTGAGATAAGTACATGCCGACTAGTGAGATGGGTCGCATCCATGCATGGAAATATCATTATTTCCACTTTATATTGGTTGTGATTTACACTTTCTCATACTTACAAGACGTCTTCAGTCTTCCCGTTAAAATCACATGACACGAACGAGAGATCACAACTGCCCAACCAAATAAGTATGTTCTGTATACTATTATGCCATAACTTAGGTCTGTTATAAGATGTTTTCATTCCAAAATGGCTCACTGACAAAACAAGTGATTTAGAACGTACGGAAAATTTTAGTTTAAGTCAATTAGTTTCAGCTGACTGAATTACAGTATGTATGTATGTATGTATGTATGTATGTATGTATGTATGTAT
>NW_026315983.1:0-467 GCF_001194135.2 Octopus bimaculoides | reverse complement strand
TTTTTTTTTTTTTTTGTATGACCTTTTCAAAAGTTCTGCCAATGAATACAGATGACAATGACAAATAGTATATGGAATGATCTTTTGGTATTCAAGCAGATAATAGGATTTAATCAATCATTTAAACCGTTTTCAAATCGCTTAACAGAACTTTTTTCTTTTCTTTGTTTTTTTTTTTTTTGTTTTTTCTCCTTCTTCTTTCACCATCTTTTGCGAATGTGGTGTGTTCATGACACGATTATATTGCTTACCCAGGATGGTGCCCTACTGAAAGAAATAGATCTTCCATAAATCGGATGTACACACTTTCCAATTTTACATGATTCCATGCTGGTATAATTTCTTCTGAACGAAGCATCTCCAAATATCTTTCGTCATTAATAGTCATATATACATATATGTGTGTGTTTCTGTGGATGTGTATTTGTGTGTGGACGTGTGTGTGTCTATGTATATAGATAGATAGA
>NW_026315982.1:0-358 GCF_001194135.2 Octopus bimaculoides | reverse complement strand
ATGTATGCATACATGTATGTATGTATGTGTGTTTTTGTGCGTGTGCGTGTGTGAGTGTTAGTGTATATATATATGTATGCATGTATATGTAAACCACATGCGTATATATACGCGTGAATTGATACTCACTCATAAGGATGCATAATATAGGTAAAATGTGACCAGACTAATGTTTGAAGGCGAGAGAAAATCTCGGAAAATTGTAGAGAAAAGCAGAATTTTAGTAATGGTAGTGACACTCATAGTAATATTAATGGCACTATGATGCAGGTGTATATTTATATAATCAGATAGATATATAAAGGGAGAAATAGATTGAGAGATAAACACATATATGTACATGCATATATACATATAT
>NW_026315981.1:0-302 GCF_001194135.2 Octopus bimaculoides | reverse complement strand
GTTTGTGTTCTATTTCTAGGAATATAAGCCACCACTGTTGCTTCGTAATTACATCATCTGCTGTTGCTTTTTGGCCTCGGGTCGTCTCAGATGATTCTGACCTCTGAAGAAAGGCATAAAATCAGATCTTGTTTTCACATATAGTATGTCAAGGGCTGCATTATCAATATGTACCTTCTGCTTCTATACAATAGGATGTGAATTATGAGACGGTTCTTATTTGTAGCATACTGTGGGACGGCTTCGTGTCTCTCCATTTTGGTATTTTTATAATGTCTGACGACAAGAGACAATCTGTGACC
>NW_026315980.1:0-511 GCF_001194135.2 Octopus bimaculoides | reverse complement strand
TGTGTGTGTGTGTATGTATGTATATATATATAGATATAGATATAGATATAGATATGTACCTTACTGTCGAAATTATATTTGCAACGTATGAAATTTGTTTTATCACATGTATATGCACGTGTGGTCCATGACTCTTTGCAGTCCACAGGCACAAGAGTGTATACCTGTAAACACCCGTGAATTTAACAAATGAAGCTTACATCCCTCCCATTTTTTTCTTCCATTTCTTTTCTTTTTTCTTCTTTTTCTTCATTTTTTTTTATTTGTCATTCGTTCGTTTGCTTTTTATGTCTTTTTTTTAGTTTGTAGTAGGCGCGTCAAATCGAGCGAAAGTACATAATATCCGAATAAAAAGATAATACAAAATTTAAAAAAAGGTTTGATTTATAGTTATAGCGAGACAGGGGAGACACCGACAGACAGACAAACAGATATATAGGCAGACAGACAGACAGACTACCACCATCTAGATAGATAGATAGATAGATAGATAGATAGATAGATAGATAGA
>NW_026315978.1:0-248 GCF_001194135.2 Octopus bimaculoides | reverse complement strand
GTGTTTCTTCTCTCATTCCCAGTCCGACACCAGAGATCAGGTGGTACCGAAATAATAAAAGGATACAGCAGAATACAAAGTATACATTTTCTAACTTTAATCATCAACTCAATATTCTGGATGCTAGGTTTGAGGATGAGGGAAATTATGAATGCCATGCAAGTGAAATAAGCTCTGGTCAGATATTGCTACGAGCCATGAGAGTGAAGATTGAATGTAAGCCTGAATAATTATTCCGTTATTCTTTT
>NW_026315977.1:0-225 GCF_001194135.2 Octopus bimaculoides | reverse complement strand
CAAACATAAAATAATAATAATAATAATAATAATAATAATAATGATAATGAGAATGATAACAATGATGGTAATAATAGTAATAATGATAATAAAGGTGTTAATGGTAATAATAATAATAATAATAATAATAATAATAATAATAATAATAATAATAATAATAATAGGAAGTTTAAGAGACTACACCGGGGAAGTTTAACAGGACTACACCGGGGAAGTTTAACAGAC
>NW_026315976.1:0-252 GCF_001194135.2 Octopus bimaculoides | reverse complement strand
ATTGTGAATTGTACTGGTTTTTTCTGCTATAATGTGGCCACGAAACGCGCCTAGTCAACACTTTACCTCCTATTTTATCAATTTACTAAATTGAATTAAATTTTTAGACTAGTATTTTATAGATTTTCATGGATTTTATAGAGATTTTTAGATTAGTATTTTGTAGAGTACGCTTTTCTTGACGGTGATTGGTCTCCGTCATTGTTTGAATTGTATATTGGTGGTTCTTCTCTAAATCATATTTATATACAT
>NW_026315975.1:248-470 GCF_001194135.2 Octopus bimaculoides | reverse complement strand
ACTTTTCTCTCAAGGTACTTACACTCTGTCGAGTATGCACACTGACATAGGGTAAATTTGTGTGTATTCATTTGTGAATATGTGCATATTTGTGTGCATACAGTGCATTTGTGTGCATACATTGCATTTGTGTGCATACATTGCATTTGTGTGCATATGGTTTGTCAGAAGAATGGGTGTGTATGTGTAGGGTGTATGTTTGTAGATGTGTAGGATGTGTGT
>NW_026315975.1:0-238 GCF_001194135.2 Octopus bimaculoides | reverse complement strand
TGGGTGTGTATGTGTAGGGTGTATGTTTGTAGATGTGTAGGATGTGTGTATATGCATGTTGTATGTATGTATGTATGTAGTGCTTGCTGTCATAAACGTCAGAACAGAATTTGCTCACGGGATGGGAGCAAAACCAGTTCCAATTTGTTCTACAAAGCAGGTCGATTTTTTTTTTCGATCTTAAAATCAAAATCAAACACAGATATAAAAAGAATCATTATTATTATTATTATTATTA
>NW_026315974.1:1551-1832 GCF_001194135.2 Octopus bimaculoides | reverse complement strand
CATCATCATCATCATCATCATAATCATGATTGTACAAACTTAATCATTGGAACACCAGAGTTACCACGAAACCTCATCCACGTCATCACTATCATCATCATCATCGTCGTCTTTTCCTCGTAGTCGCCACCGTCATCATCATCCCCATCTTCATCATCATCATCATCATCATCATCATCATCATCATCACCACCACCACCACCATCATCTTAGTCATCATCATCATCACCAGCAATATCACCACAGCCGTCAACATCGTTGCCACAGATTTTGTCTCAACC
>NW_026315973.1:0-288 GCF_001194135.2 Octopus bimaculoides | reverse complement strand
GGAGGAGGAAGAGAAGAAGGAGGAGGTGGAGGAGGAGGATAACGATGGCAGCAATGACAATGTCGAGCAAGACACCAAATCCAGTGATGATGACGATGATGATGACGACGACGATGATGATGACGATGATGATGTAGATGGTCATTATTGTCTTTGTTGTTATGATGTTGGCGGCGGAATTGATGACGATGACAACAATGATGATGGGGTGGCTGGATGTATTTGTCCTTCTAATGTCAAACTGACCCTCACCACCAAGCTCTCTACAGTCACCCTCCTGCCTCCTCC
>NW_026315972.1:0-306 GCF_001194135.2 Octopus bimaculoides | reverse complement strand
TACATATATACAATGGTCTTCTTTCAGCTTCCGTCAACCGAATCCACTCACATGGCTTTGGTCGACCCGAGGCTATAGTAGAAGACATTTGCCCAAGATGCCACGCAGTAGGACTGAACTCAGAACCATGTGGTTGGTAAGCAAGCTACTTACCACACAGCCACTCCTGCGCATATAGATATATTTTGAAATTTAAATATACTCTTTCCTTTACTGATCTATTCAGTTATCATTCTACATGATCGTTTATCTCTGCATGAATGTATATATATATATGTATGTATGTATGTATGTATGTATGTATGT
>NW_026315971.1:0-350 GCF_001194135.2 Octopus bimaculoides | reverse complement strand
ACACACACACACACACACACACACATATATATATATACATATATATATACTTACATACATACATGTATATATTTATTTACATGTATACACACATACGCATATATATGTATGCATGTATGCTTGTATTATGCATGTAGATATATATATATGCACATATGTATATATATGTGTATATGTATATATATGTATAAATTTATATAATTATGTATATACACATATATGCATATATGCACACACACTTATATATATACACATAGATATACACACATGCACAAACCATACACACAATTCATATTGTATTTTCTTTTCCTTTCACTTTCTTTTCTCCTACCTGAGAAATCATTATAATA
>NW_026315970.1:127-244 GCF_001194135.2 Octopus bimaculoides | reverse complement strand
TGTATATTCAGGTCTGTATGTGCATATGTATATATGAAAGTGTGTGAGTGTGTGCATGTGTCCATGTCTGTGCTTGTGTACTTGCAGTGTTTGATATATAAATATATATACAGTTAG
>NW_026315970.1:0-117 GCF_001194135.2 Octopus bimaculoides | reverse complement strand
TGTGCTTGTGTACTTGCAGTGTTTGATATATAAATATATATACAGTTAGTTACACACACACACATACATACATACATACATACACAATTTTAGGATTTACTTTATTTTGTCTGCCAA
>NW_026315969.1:284-399 GCF_001194135.2 Octopus bimaculoides | reverse complement strand
ACACTCATATACATGAATACACACAATGAAAGACAGTGAAAATTCAACATGATAAAAAGCCCCCCAAAACTGTTGTGGCAGAAGTCAACACCTCTGAGATTGAAACAAGACATTT
>NW_026315969.1:0-142 GCF_001194135.2 Octopus bimaculoides | reverse complement strand
ACACTAACCAAAACCTGTAATATATACCCTTTAATATATTAATTTTTTTTTAAGGTTCTGAAATGTTATTTACCTCATTTATAAATTAATTTAATTCTTCGATCTTCCTGGGCAAATATATCTATCACATTTTCATAGAAAT
>NW_026315968.1:0-248 GCF_001194135.2 Octopus bimaculoides | reverse complement strand
TGCTTTATTTTACCTAACCCCGAACAATTAAATGCAAAATCAATTTTGGTGGGAGAGAACCTTAAACCATAAATCTCCGTGACAAATAATGCGAGTCATCTTTCTTTGATCGATGCTCTGCAAATCCACCAGGATAATAATAATTATAATCTTTCCAACTCTAAGCACAAGGCCCGAAATTTTGGGGAGGCGGGGTAGTCGATTAGAACGACCTCAGAACGCAACCAGTACTTAATTTTTCGACCCCG
>NW_026315967.1:0-264 GCF_001194135.2 Octopus bimaculoides | reverse complement strand
ACACATACACATATATATATATATATATATATACATATATATATACATATGCGCGTATGTAAGCATGTACGTGGGCAAGTGTGTATATGTATGTGAATGTGTATTTCTGTATATGTATATGTATATATATATGTGTCTGTACACACACACATACACACACCCATAGCTTTACATATGCAAGGACATTTCTTCTCTAATAACATTTTCTCTTCTTTCCCCCTTTCTCTCTCTCTCTCTCTCTCTCTCTCTCTCTCTCTCTCTCTC
>NW_026315966.1:0-231 GCF_001194135.2 Octopus bimaculoides | reverse complement strand
CAAGACACTTCATTTCACGTTGCTCCAGTCCACTCAGCTGACAAAAATGACTAACGCTGCGATGGACTGGCGTCCCGTCCAGCTAGGGAACGCATACGCCATTGAAACCGGGAAACCGGGCCCATGAGCTTGGCGCAAGTGGAGGCGCAATGGCCCAGTGGTTAGGACAGCGGACTTGCGATCGGAGGATCGCGGTTTCGATTCCCAGACCGGGCGTTATGAGTGTTTATT
>NW_026315965.1:0-235 GCF_001194135.2 Octopus bimaculoides | reverse complement strand
TATTCCAGTGCACCTGTCACATGCGATGTCTATGTTCACAGCTAACCTGTTTGTAATTCCACTTCACCTCTAGTGCATCCATACTTCACCATGTAAACTTCAGAGGGTACTGTTAGAGAATTAGTACTTACTCCTTTTCTGCATCTTCATTGTGCAGCCATTTCCCTGATGACAGCTGAGTCCTGTCTTTTTCCCACTTTACATATATATATATATATATATATATATATATATA
>NW_026315964.1:0-291 GCF_001194135.2 Octopus bimaculoides | reverse complement strand
ATATATATATATATATATGAATTTTTGTATATATATATATACAATGTATATATATTTATCTGTATCTATATATGTGTGTATATATATATTTATATGTAAATGTACACACACAAAAATATATGTATATATATCTATATAAATATATATACATGTATATATATTTACATAAATACGAATATATATATAAATATATGTATTTATATTCATATGTATATATATTTATAAGTATATATATTTATATATACATATTCTTTTACTCTTTTTCTTTTATTCTTCTATATGTATATATCA
>NW_026315963.1:0-375 GCF_001194135.2 Octopus bimaculoides | reverse complement strand
CCAAGAAAATAATTAAGACAAAGTAAACAATAACACGGTCGTTATGGAAACATTCTGGAGTAAACTGGTTAGACCGGAAATGACGGAAATAGTTATATCGGAAGGATTTGTAGCGAGGATTTTACTGGAATCATTCTAGATTGTCAATAACCAACCATTATGGAATATTTCCTTTTCCCATTACACCCGATAGGATTTCATTTGTTTTCTAATTTGTAAACAGATATAACTGTGTGGTTAATAGGCTAGTACTGCAACTATGCGGTAATGAGATCGATCCCAGTGTAAGTCGCTTTGGGCAAATACCTTCGAATTTAATTTCAGCTGACCAAATTGATATTTGTCTGAAAATCTGTTATATATTAAATGACATAT
>NW_026315962.1:169-332 GCF_001194135.2 Octopus bimaculoides | reverse complement strand
TATATATATATATATATATATATGTATGTATGTATGTATGTATATACATGCATATATTTACACATACACATCATTTTTCATACGCCCAAACACACACACACACACACACACACACACACACACACACACACATATATATATATATATATATATGTATGCATAT
>NW_026315962.1:0-159 GCF_001194135.2 Octopus bimaculoides | reverse complement strand
CACACACACACACACACACACACACACACATATATATATATATATATATATGTATGCATATTTGTAGGTATGTATATATGTGTGTATGTATATATTTATGAGTGATTGAACATATCTATCCCAACAACACTAAAACATACAGGCATACAACGTATACAC
>NW_026315961.1:0-591 GCF_001194135.2 Octopus bimaculoides | reverse complement strand
TATATATATAAATAAATATTTATATATACAAATAAATAAATATATATATATACAAATAAAAAAATATATATATATATATAATTAAATAAATATATATATATAGAAATAAATAAATTTCTGTATATATATAAATTAATAAATAAATTTCTGTATATATATAAATTAATAAATAAATAAATTTATGTATATATATAAATTAAATATATATAAATAAATATATACATAAATTCATATATATAAATATATATATAAACAAATAAATTTATACGTATATATAAATGAATAAATAAATATATAAATAAATAAATAATTAAAGAAATAAATATATAAATAAATAAATATATATATATATAAATAAATATATATATACAAATATATATATATAACTAAATTAATATATATAAATAAATATATATAAATATATATATATATATGTAAATAAATAAATATATATATATATATAAATACATATTTATTTATTTATTTATGTGTTTCAGCCAAGTGGCTGCAGTCATGCTGGTGCACCACCATAATTTTCACATTCTTCGCATGGCTCTTCTCCCCCACCTGACATGGTCCAATCAAGAGTTT
>NW_026315959.1:0-244 GCF_001194135.2 Octopus bimaculoides | reverse complement strand
ATACGTATGTGTGTATGTGTTTGTGTGTCCGTGTTTGTCCCCCACAACATCACTTGACAACCAATGGTGGTGTGTTTATGTCCCCACAGTAAGCCAACAAAATTATATGTGTAATCATTGCATTATCATCATTCAACAGCGAACAACAAAAGCACTATGACAGTGTGTTTATGGGTATATCGCTAATAAGTTTATGCACATAAATAAACATACATTTAGTACCCCTATTTAGACAGATACCTCT
>NW_026315958.1:0-609 GCF_001194135.2 Octopus bimaculoides | reverse complement strand
TCTCTCTCTCTCTCTCTCTCTCCCCCTGGTCTTTACCATCGTTTCGGTCGTGCTAAGTCTTGTGAGTGCAATAGGGTGGATTAACTATTTAGATGTTCGGCAGGTGGATTGCATTTATTTTACAGGTCCAGCCACGACAGATTGTGTAACGTTGAATCCGACTGAGAATTGTGTTAAAGGTTGACACGCATTCGAAGAATATTCAACCGTTTACAGTCATATTCAATGAATATATAGCTCTTTTGATCGAACTAGATAACTTTTCAGCGAAACTGACGAAGATCCATCCATCCATCTATCTATCTATCTATCTATCTATCTATCTATCTATCTATCTATCTATCTATCTGTCTGTCTACCTGTCCGTCTGTCTCTTTCTCTTTATATATGCATACATACATAATATACGTATATACCTATTCATGCATGCACTTATCACTCACATTTATATATATATGTGTGTAGGTGTGTGTATGCGCGTATGTGTATATTCTGTGTTTATACACACAACACACACATATGTACACACAACTTTGCAGAGCAACTCTAATGCCATTTTCTTCTGTTCAGTTCATCACCGAGGAAACAGAGCGAGCGAGCGAGAGAGAG
>NW_026315957.1:0-221 GCF_001194135.2 Octopus bimaculoides | reverse complement strand
CAAGCAATACCTGCAACTGATCTTGAGTCCATCACACTTCGTGACTTTCAGAGGAGATACGATATCTACAAGGCTGTACACTTAGCTAAGCCTGCAGGCACAGCTAAGTGGAGGTGCTTGTCTCCCCCTTGTAAACATAAGGCCACAGGAAATGTGTCAAGGCAGACAGGAAGCAGTGCTGCTTCCTAAGGCTAAATAGCAGTAGTATCATTCCCTTCAGG
>NW_026315956.1:0-254 GCF_001194135.2 Octopus bimaculoides | reverse complement strand
AGTGCACGTCCCGTCTATTTGCGTACATCATTCCTTCAAGTGACACACTTGTTTTTCTCCAAGAATGAGCGCGACACTCGTGTTAGTTATCCCCACATCTCCAGAACTGGAGAATGGTGTTTCAATGTAGGCATCCCGATGGAAACATTTCGGAACTCTGTTATCTGCTTCGTATTGGTAATATCCATTGCCGTATATGGAGAGTATATCTCCGATATCTGCTGTTATTCATGTGTGGTTCAAAGGTTTATTTC
>NW_026315955.1:0-671 GCF_001194135.2 Octopus bimaculoides | reverse complement strand
CGGTGGTGTTTGATCAGAGGTTGAGGACGAATAAGAATTAATTTTGCAATGCAATGCAGTCATTGTAGTGTTCCAGTCCCAAGCTGAATTCCAACTGTTGACCAGTTTGTCCCAAATTTCTTATCTCGACGACGCGAATGTCATTTATCTCCCCCTTGATCTCTGACGTCATCTGACAAACGCCACCAAGATGGCGTGAATGTGTCAAGCTTTACCTGCTAGAAATAGCAACTCAGATGCTTTTAAATCAGATCCCAATGCTGGATGTTCAAGAGCCAAATGAAGGGCAGGTTTTCAATCCTGGGATCATTCTGATTCCAAAAAGGTATAATATGTCTATTTAGAGCAAATATAGACTGAGACACAGGGGGTCCCAGACGGACAGACAGAATTTCGCTTTTGTTATTATAGATTAACGAAACTCACTTCGATGTGGGAAATAGTTGCAATTCAGGGAGATAACTGCAGAAAGACCAATGTCTTAAACAAAATAACATTTATCTCTAATCTACTCGTCACTCTTGAGGTTAGACTATATTTACAACAGTTATGGATTATCGGGATTATGAGAATAGGCTGAAAAGTTCATAGGCTGACTATGAAGGAGTGATGCTAGAGCCGTGAAAGTTTGCATACAATAATTTCAACTCTTCTTATTCTTTTACTCTTTT
>NW_026315954.1:0-210 GCF_001194135.2 Octopus bimaculoides | reverse complement strand
TCTGTTCAGTGGTTGTTGATGGTTGTTCAGTGGTTGTTGATGTCTGTTCACTGTTTGTTGATTGTTGTTCAGTGGTTGTTGATGGCTGTTCAGTGGTTGTTGATGTCTGTTCAGTGCTTGTTGATGGTTGTTCAGTGGTTGATGATGGCTGTTCAGTTGCTGTTGATGGTTGTTCAGTGGTTGTTGATGTCTGTTCACTGGTTGTTGATG
>NW_026315953.1:0-571 GCF_001194135.2 Octopus bimaculoides | reverse complement strand
CTGGCGTGTATGAAGTGAAAGCCTAAAGGCAGGAACATGGGAGATGGACAGAAGACGTGTTGACGATTGGCAGTCAAGTCAAGAAAGAAAGATCATGGCTGGCCGGACACCGGTCACATGGAAGGAGGAGAGATGGGTAGGGGACAGCGAGATTGGAGGATTAGAAAAAAATCAGACAAAGGGAAAGGTGCAGTGGAGATAAACGAGTGGGAAGTAGTGGGAGTTAAAGAAAGAGAGGGCTAAGAAATGTGAGAGAGGGGGAGCAAGAGAAAGGAAGAAAAATAATATATATATATCGATGTTAAACTATCGTATGTCCAAATTTGACCAAATGCGTTTTTTTTTTATAAATATTTAATTTCGCTTAAGTCAGCGAGCTGCCAGAAACGTTAGCACACCGGGCGAAATGTTTAGCGGTATTTCGTCTGTCTTTACGTTCTGAGTTCAAATTCCGCCGAGGTCGACTTTGCCGTTCATCCTTTCAGGGTCAATAAATTAAGTACCAGATGCGTACGGAGGTCGATCTAATCGACTGGCTCCTTCCCCCAAAATTTCGGACCTTGTGCCTAGA
>NW_026315952.1:0-232 GCF_001194135.2 Octopus bimaculoides | reverse complement strand
ATATATGTATGTGTGTGTGCATGTATTGATATAGATATGTGTGCATATATATGTGTGTGTGTGGATTTATGGAGACATATGTATATATATATATATATATATATATAATGTGTGTGTTTGTACATATATATATATATGTATATGTGTGTGCATGTATTGATATAAATATGTGTGTGTGTGTGGATTTATGGATATATATATATATATATATATATATATATATATATATATA
>NW_026315951.1:0-397 GCF_001194135.2 Octopus bimaculoides | reverse complement strand
GGATGGAGGGGAAGGGGAGGTGGAGGAGCAGGAGTAGGAGCAGGAAGAGGATAAGGATTATTTTCATCCTTATTGAAATTTGCAACATACCTGGGATTAACGGGTTAATCAGTACCCTCACATTCAGTAACTGACCAATATATTTTTACTGACCCAATAAGGTGAAAGTCAATATTGGTCACTGCTAGAAATGGGCACAACATATTTACTGTAAAGAATTCCACACAATATTGTGCCATTAATTATGAATACAATATTCATGTGAAGACAGTATTAACACACTTCCAAACATCACAAACAATTATTTTGTTACTGCATATTTCTAAATGATTGCTTAATGGGGTGTAACTAACATTACCGTTCCTAATTTGTTATAGGTATATATATATATATATAT
>NW_026315950.1:0-276 GCF_001194135.2 Octopus bimaculoides | reverse complement strand
TGTATGTACGTACATACATATGTACATATGTATGTACGTACATACATATGCACATATGTATGTAGTTACATACATACACACATATGTATGTACATATATATGTATGTATGTACATCCATACATATGTACATACATATGTATGTATGTACATATGTACATGCATACATATGTACATTTGTATGTATGTACGTACACACATGTATGTACGTAAATACGTACGTACACATATGTATGTATGTCATCATCATCATCATCATCATCATCGTTTAACGTCCG
>NW_026315948.1:0-243 GCF_001194135.2 Octopus bimaculoides | reverse complement strand
TATATATATATATATATATATAAATGAATATATGTATATTTATCCATATCTATATGTGTGCATATATGTATATGTATGTATATATGCTTTTGTATGTACGTATGTATGTATGTATGTATGTATGTATATGTACAGATTGATAGCAATTGATAGTCGTATACATAAATAGAGAATCAGATTGATGTATTTGTCTCTCTGTCTCTCTGTCTGTCCCTATATATGTACGTAATGTAATCTACTGTT
>NW_026315947.1:0-230 GCF_001194135.2 Octopus bimaculoides | reverse complement strand
TAGGCGCAGGAGTGGCTGTGAGGTAAGTAGCTTGTTTGCCAACCATACGCTTCCCGGTTCAGTTCCACTGCATGGCACATTAGGCAAGTGTCTTCTATTATAGCCTCAGGTCGACCAAAGCCTTGTAAGTGGAATTGGTAGACGGAAACTGAAAGAAGCTCGTCGTGCATATATATATGTAGGTGCAGGAGTGACTGTGTGGTAAGTAGCTTTCTTACCAACCACATGGT
>NW_026315946.1:0-293 GCF_001194135.2 Octopus bimaculoides | reverse complement strand
GATAGATAGATAGATAGATAGATAGATAGATAGATAGATAGATATGCCTTCCTTTATTCGTTGCTTCCGTCATTGGACTGTCGCTATGTTGGACCACCGCAATAAAGTGCTTATTCGATCAAATCGAAACGATGGTTTCTTTTAAATCTGCTGTTTATTCTATGGACATTTTTTAAAGAACCACTACGATACGAAGATGTAAACAAACTAGCACCGATTGTCAAGCAATGCTGTCAGTCACAAACACAAAGGCTCACAAACGCATATATGTATATGCATGTATGCATATATAT
>NW_026315945.1:0-265 GCF_001194135.2 Octopus bimaculoides | reverse complement strand
CTACCAAGGTAATACCATAGGGTAAAAAATTATTAATTAATAACTAAGGGTACTACACGTGGCACCAGCACGCTAAAGATAGCAGCCAGAAGATGACTACAGCCACAAATTTTCACTGATACACTTTCATTGAAATTGCTGAGGATAACTAAGTGAAGTTTTAATTGAGACAATACAGGTATGTCTGGCTTTTCAATCTAATATTTTTTTCATTATTGGTATGGGGGCTTAGAATTTCTGCTCATTCCCCTGATTTCAATTAATG
>NW_026315944.1:0-357 GCF_001194135.2 Octopus bimaculoides | reverse complement strand
ACTAAATGTTGCAATTCATCAGCAGGATTTCTTTGAATTGTTATAATGAAATTCAGAATGTTCAATGTAAGGGATCGAAACCGTTATCATTTAATAAATGTAGGTTTCTATTTGCAATGATATTGAGGTTTAATTATTTTGCTGATACACGTGATTTGTCGATTGGTCTCTGAGGAAGATACCATTGCGATGGTAGTTCACTATGTTTGCAATTGGTCAATGGATCAGCTTATTAAATTGAACCACGAATGCTCCTAAACGACATATCTGAAACAACTGTAAGTCTCTAATACACAAATAATTGTATAGAGTACGTTATCTAAGCTTATATATATATATATATATATATATATATAT
>NW_026315943.1:0-474 GCF_001194135.2 Octopus bimaculoides | reverse complement strand
TTGTTACGGTATCTAGGTTGTGTTCCATTTGTATCTTTGACAACAATCTCTTCAATTGAAATCTGTCATATAGTTGCTATATCACCTTGCTCACTCTGTAAATATCATTATTTCTACTTCAGGTCTAATATATTCTAGGTATGTTTATATGACATGCATCTCAAACCACAACTTAAAGAAGTCTGTACTACTAGACTCAAAGACGCGTTGTACTGAAACATGACAGAACTAACTACTACAAACGGACCAGATTTGTAGGACATGAGCATTAAATATTATTTCACTTACAGGAATATTACATAAATATAGTATTATGTAGCTGTGTATTATTATTTTATTCTGTGAAATTACATACAAACATCGTACACACTTGCATACGTATATACATATATAATACATACATACTTACGTGCATATGTTCATATATACATATAAACATACACACACAGAGATAGATAGATAGATAGATAGATA
>NW_026315942.1:0-248 GCF_001194135.2 Octopus bimaculoides | reverse complement strand
TTTTAGCCCCAGGAGAACATCTCCTCCAGCTGGCTTTTGACACACATCTGCGTCCTGTCGATATTTGCAAAGGGAAGTCATCCTTCCCATCTTGATCTGCGATACGCACGGACTCGAGTTTCTAGGTATTTACCTGTCCTCAGCGTACGACAATCGCCGACCTTCGATGCGAAAGATTTTCCTTTGCAGATACTTATGTCTTTTTCCAGTGAAATTATTCACTGATCTCGAAAAAGTGAAAACAAGCA
>NW_026315941.1:0-512 GCF_001194135.2 Octopus bimaculoides | reverse complement strand
TTCATCGATGAGTTCATGAACCTTGGTTCTTTTCCCTAAAACTATATAGTCCAATGACTAAAACAAGTGATATATATATATAGGTATGTATGTATGTGTGTGTATATATATATATATATATGTATATGTATACATACGGTGAACTTCTTTTAGTTTTCGTCTACCAGATCCACTCACAAGTCTTTGATCGACCCAGGGATATAGAAGAAGACGTTTGTCCAAGATGCCACACTGTGAGACTGAACCCGGAACCATGTGGCTGGGAAGTAAAATTCTTGCTATATCACTACGCTAGCGTTTATACATCCACGTATACACACATATCTAAATTCTTGTATTCTTATTGGAAATACAAAGGTTTCGTGGAGTCATTCTTTGACTTTAATGAATGGCTAGACAGAAAATATCCCCTGGGAGGGAGGGGTCGTCTACCGTAAAGAATGTTAACTTATAAAAGGATTGTTGGTGGAGATGGAGTATATGTAATCTGGGTATACCCCCACTTTTAAATT
>NW_026315940.1:0-348 GCF_001194135.2 Octopus bimaculoides | reverse complement strand
GGAAAGCTGGCAGAATCGTTAGCATGCCAAGCAAAATGCTTTCCAGCATTTCATCTGCCTTTCCGTTCTGAGTTCAAATTTTGCCGAGGTCGACTTTGCCTTTCGTTCTTTTGGAGGTTCCTAAAATAGGTGCCAGTCATGTACTGGGGTCGATTTCATCATCTTACCCCCTCCCCAAGATTGCTGGCCTTGTGCCAAAATTTGAAACCAGTATTTATTCAATGTCTAACTCACTCTCCTTTCCTTTCTTTTCTTTTCCTACTGGGGTTGCCGTGTGTCTCCCCTACGGCAAGATACCTCTCTCTATCCCTCCATACTTCCTACCCCTCATCACCTGACTCAAAGCCA
>NW_026315939.1:0-326 GCF_001194135.2 Octopus bimaculoides | reverse complement strand
TCGACACTCTCTCTCCGCACAGATAACTTGGTGATGATACCGAGATATCTAGGACAGAGAGTGACCAAAGTAATTATAAATAACGTGCCATCAGAAGTGGACACCCAATGGGTAATATCGGCCGTATGCCTCGAAATGGAGGAGGCAAATATTTTGGAGATTACGGTCGTAGAGGAAAAGAACTGGGGAGGAAAAAATCTGGAAATCCTTCTCCACATCACGGAGGAGGCTTCACAGAAGATTCCTCCACACATTAGACTGGCGGAGGACCACAATCTGTATGTGGTGGTAGAGGGCAGGCGGCCTCGCTGTTACTTATGCAACAG
>NW_026315938.1:0-628 GCF_001194135.2 Octopus bimaculoides | reverse complement strand
CAATGCTTTGAAGGCTTTTAGTCAAACAAATCCATGGCAGTACGTACTTTTTAAGTCTGATATTTATTATACTATTTTACTATTTTACTTGTTTCAGTCATTTGACTGCGGCCATGCTGGAGCACCGCCTTTAGTCAAGCAAATCGACCCCAGGACTTATTCTTTGGATGCCTAGTACTTATTCTATCGGTCTCTTTTGCCGAACCGCTAAGTTACGGGGACATAAACACACCACCATCGGTTGTCAAACGATGTTGGGGGAACAAACATATATATATACGACGGGCTTCATTCAGTTTCCGTCTACCAAATCCACTCGCAAGGCTTTGTTCGGCCTGAGGCTATAGTAGAAGACACTTGCGTAAGGTGCCACGCAGTGGGAATGAACCCAGGACCATGTGGTTGGTAAGCAATCTACTTACCCCACAGCCACTCCTGCGCCTATTTTAAATATTTGTGCAACAAAAGTATCTACTTGTCGATCTTTTTTACTCAAACCACTAAGTTACAAGGATCTAAACAGGCCAACACTTGTTGTTAAGTGGTGGGGAGGGAAACAACCCCCCCAACTCACGCAAATGCACATATATCATCATCATCATCATCATCGTTTAACGTCCGCTTTCCA
>NW_026315937.1:0-263 GCF_001194135.2 Octopus bimaculoides | reverse complement strand
AATATTTTAGTAGCAATAAATGTCTTGACACAGCAAAGAAGATCTCACAGTGTCTCTTATTAACTCTATACATGACTAAAAGCACAGCTGCCCAAATGCTTGTCTTGCTGTTTTATGCCCAGAACCAGTGATATTTTGCAGCCCCTTGTATTTGAATATGGTGGCATTGTTTTTCAGATAATTGTTCTTGTGCAGTTCTATGTTGAAGCAAAGGGAGGAATGGAGGAATTTCAACCATGTTTCGTGGTCTGCTACCACAACAG
>NW_026315936.1:246-381 GCF_001194135.2 Octopus bimaculoides | reverse complement strand
TATATGTAGGTGTATGTGTGTATGTATATATATGTATGTATGTATGTTTGTGTATGCATGCTTTTTTGCATAAATGTGTATGTGGGTGTGTGTATGTATATATGTATGTATGTGTGTGTATAGATGTTTGTATGT
>NW_026315936.1:0-103 GCF_001194135.2 Octopus bimaculoides | reverse complement strand
ATGTATGTATAAATGTGTACGTAGGTGTGTGTATGTAGGTATGTATGTATGTATATATATATATATATGTATGTGTGTATGTATGAACGTGTGTGTGTATGTA
>NW_026315935.1:0-324 GCF_001194135.2 Octopus bimaculoides | reverse complement strand
CCATACTTCTGAACCTTTCCCATCGAATGAAGATGCTTCTCTATAGCAGTCTGAGAGCATTCCATTTTCTCTGTCAGTTCCCTTGTCGTTTAACGAGAAATTTCGTGCAAAAGTTGGTTTAATCACTCTTCATCGAACTCAACTGGACGGCCAGAACGAGGTGCGTCTTTGAGGTCAAAATTCCCATTTTTGAACTTGGCATACCAATCACGAGCTGTTCTTTCAGCTATGGCATCTTCTCCATACACAGCACAAATGTTGTGAGCAGCTCTTTCGGCTTTAGAACCTTGATTAAAAGCAAAAAGAAGGAGGTGTCGAAAATGC
>NW_026315934.1:0-231 GCF_001194135.2 Octopus bimaculoides | reverse complement strand
TGTACGTATGCATGTTCATACCCAGGTTCGTTTGTATGCATGTATGCATGCATGCATGCATGTATGTACAGACCCACGTACACATGTATGTATGTATGCATGCATAGTTGTACAGATACCTCCATACATGTATGTATGACTATATATATATGTATATGTGCATGCATGTATGCATGCTTGAATGTATGCATGCTTGTATGTATGTATGCATGCATGCATGCATGTATGTAT
>NW_026315933.1:0-303 GCF_001194135.2 Octopus bimaculoides | reverse complement strand
ACACACATACACACACACACACACACACACACAGATATATATATATATACATATATGTATATATATATATGTAAACACATATATAAATATATACCTATACATATATATATGTTTATACATACATATATATATATATATATTAGTATATGAATGTACCTATCTGTCTGTCTGTCTATCTATCTATCTATCTATCAATCTATCTATCTATCTATCTATCTATCTATCTATATACATGTTCATATATACATGTACATATATACATGTACATATATATATATGTAAATTATATATATATATATATAT
>NW_026315931.1:0-514 GCF_001194135.2 Octopus bimaculoides | reverse complement strand
GGTGCTTTTACATGCCACCAGCATGGGTGCCATTTGCATGACACTAGTATGTGCCATGACTGTGATTTTACATGGCTTGGTAGGTCTTCTTCTCAAGCATGACATAATGCCAAAGGTCTTGGTCATTGCCTCTGTGAGGTCCAACACTCGAAAGGAGCTTGGCCACTTTACCTCCATGAGGCCCAACGCTCGAAACCAACACTGTCACCTCACCTCCATGAGTCATCCTAAGTGAATCTTCTTAGTGGTGCTCATCAGTGAGAAATGACTATATAAACTTCAACAGACACAGCATTTTTGTAAGGAATAATGACCCTTCCACCAAAAATTATAAACTTTCAAAGATTTCTAAGTGCTAAAATTAGTGTCATATATCATATACAAGAACTGAATGTTATCTTTTTTCCCCACCAAAAAGTACACCTTACTCAGAATAGCACAACCAGGTGCAAGTTATAGATATTGCTGTATAATGAAAAGTTTAAAGCACTATAACATGACATTTTTCTCTTAA
>NW_026315930.1:0-686 GCF_001194135.2 Octopus bimaculoides | reverse complement strand
AAATGATCCGTTTATAATGATCAAATGTTCATGCCTCAAATTAGTTCACTCCCTCCATTGAATCGACGTTGCCTGAAAAGGAGCATGGTGTACCACACATCAGGTGCTGAAGTGTTTGCAGAGCAACATGCAGGAGGCATGTAAAAAGCACCATTTGAGTGTGGTCGATACCAGTGCCACCTGACTGGCTCCCATGCGGTGGTATGTAAAAAGAACCCACTACACACTCAAAGTGGTTGGTGTTAGGAAGGGCATCTAGCAGTAGAAACCTTGCTAAATCAGATTGGAGCCTGGTGCATCCTCCCAGCTTGCAGTCCTCAGTCAAACCGTCCAACCCATGCCAGCAAGGAAAGCGAATGTTAAACGACGACGATGATGATGATGATATGTATGCATGTGTGTATGTATGTGTATATATATGTGTATGTGTGTATGTATGTGTGTGTGTATGTATGTATGTATGTATGTATGTATGTATGTGTATGTATGAATGTATGTGTGTATGTATTATTGAGAGAGAGAGTGAGAGAGACAGAGACAGACAGGACAGACAGACAGACAGTTAGATAGATAGACAGACTGACAGACAGACAGACAGGCAGGCAGACAGACAGACAGACAGACAGATACACAGAGAGAGAAAAAGAGAGCCATTCATAAACACATCCACAAATACATGCATACAC
>NW_026315929.1:0-222 GCF_001194135.2 Octopus bimaculoides | reverse complement strand
TTCTTGACATTTCGGTCAGCATTCATCACTCCACTCTCACCACCCCCATCAAATACAAACACACAGACTCACACTCATACCTCAACTTCTCCTCCTCCCACCCTAAACACACCAAGCTTTCCATCCCCTATTCCGAATTCCTCCATCTACGCAGGCTCTGTAGTGACGACCGTGACTTTGAGACTCAGTCTCAACTCATGGCTCGCCACTTCAGCCTACGTG
>NW_026315928.1:0-385 GCF_001194135.2 Octopus bimaculoides | reverse complement strand
AACAATGAATTGAAATAAGTTTTAGCAAATCAAAACAATTTGCATTGAAATGAGGAATTATCAAATGCTAAATAGATTACCATTAATAAGCTGTCTGTTTATACCCAGGAAATATTTTTCATCAAATTTCGGCATTTTTCATCAAATTGATGTCATGATGGCTAGTGTGAAAAATGCTGAAATTTTACTGTTTTTGAAAAATCGATTGTCATTAAAAATCAATTCTGATTAAAAATTGATTTTTCAAAATTTCCAAGTGCATAAGTGACCGCATGGACATAAGCCCCCCGCACATGTCAAGTTTTATCAAGGTCTGTTGGATAGTCTCGGAGGAATTAAAGTAACAAATTCACAAACACAAACTTGCCATTTATTATTATTATTA
>NW_026315927.1:228-447 GCF_001194135.2 Octopus bimaculoides | reverse complement strand
TAAAGAGCAATAACCCAGAAATCGGTCCACACATGGTGTCTTGTGCTGGATGGGGGTGCTGGACTCCCTGTTCGAAAATATAGGGACACAGATATTGTGTCGTCTAGCCAGCTGGAAACGATGTTTCCTGGGGCTAAACAACAGTAACAATCGTCCCTTCCAGGACAGCTACATTATACTGGAAAATAGTCTTTCCGTTATATAAATATATAGGACGGG
>NW_026315927.1:0-203 GCF_001194135.2 Octopus bimaculoides | reverse complement strand
GGGGTTTTTTCCCGTTTCTCTCTAACAAATTCACTCACAAGGCTTTAGTCAGCCCGAGGTTATAGAAGACACTTCCCCAGGTGTCACGCAGTGGGACTGAACCCGGTACTATGTGGTTGGGAAATACAGTACTCATTTGCCAGTGCGTCCGTATGTGCGTGTGAGTATAAGTATGCGTGAGTGTGTGTGTTTGTGTGTGTGTT
>NW_026315926.1:0-321 GCF_001194135.2 Octopus bimaculoides | reverse complement strand
TGCTTACCAACCACATGGTTCTGGGTTCAGTCCCACTGCGTGGAATCTTGCGCAAGTGTCTTCTACTATAGAATCGGACCGACCAAAGCTTTATTAGTGGATTTGGTATACGGAAACTGAAAGAAGCATGTCGTATATATATATATATATATATTATTTTAATATTTATTACTTTGTACTTTTTTTATTTTTGTTATAGGTCTTTTTAGTGTATTTACTTATTAAATTTTTCTATATGTGATTGTGGATTTACATGGATGAATTCAATAAATGTGGTTTTTTCTCTAAATTATATATTTATATATTATATATTGTGAAATT
>NW_026315925.1:0-223 GCF_001194135.2 Octopus bimaculoides | reverse complement strand
TGTAAGTATGTATCACCATTCTGAAACCAGGATTTCCTTCACTTGAAGAATTCTGGTATTGGTCTGGAACCCGACAGTCTTGATAGCCCAGTATCCGGTTGAATGTTTCACTGGATATGCCATACATTTATACCATACCATATACATACATACACACATACACACATACATACATAATTTTGAATATGGATCAGCCTTAGAGATTATAAATTTTATTTGCTGT
>NW_026315924.1:0-252 GCF_001194135.2 Octopus bimaculoides | reverse complement strand
TAATTCCCCAGATCTCAATCCATTGGACTATTACATGTGGAGCGATGTTGAGAGAGAGGTCAATGAACACGCCTATAACACCAAAGGTTCTTTGAAAGCTGCTATAGCCAGAGTAATGTCCAGAATGAACCAGGACCACATGATTCGAGCATGGAGATGATTTAGATTTCATATAGAAGCAGTTGTTGAAGCTGAAGTTGGATTTATTGAATAACATTATAGAAAAGAAGGTTTATTTTTATTCTCATAGCA
>NW_026315923.1:0-316 GCF_001194135.2 Octopus bimaculoides | reverse complement strand
TAGGAAGGATTTGGTATTGCCGTTAATCTTCCATCTTTGCTTCTGCTTAATCTTAATCTCACATAGAAGCTCACAATATCCTACTTGTTTCGGAATTCTTGATCATTCTTTCTTGATAAGAATCCAGCCGAACAAAAGTAATGTTGATTAACGTCTAGGACACGCAACACTTAAAGTTCCAACTCCTCTAACCGTTCCTATAGCCTGCATGCTTCGGCTAACATTCAGAACATGTCTTACATTAGTTTGCTGAATGCGATCCGTTCTATAAAGTTGTGGAATACCGTACGAGTGGAAATATATATGAAAGAAGGTT
>NW_026315922.1:0-218 GCF_001194135.2 Octopus bimaculoides | reverse complement strand
TTTATTTTTTCAGTGTACAATTTTCATCATCCCACTACCAAGTATGACATTTCCCCTTCCTTCCTTATGCATCTATCACCCCTTCCTTTCTCATTCATAAACACAAGAGTATTATTATAGTAGATTATTTCGGTAACCATGGGAGCTATGAAAAACATACAAAGCCCGGCATCACCACCGGATCATTCTACACATCTGTGTAATTTTTCGCGCAATTC
>NW_026315921.1:0-611 GCF_001194135.2 Octopus bimaculoides | reverse complement strand
TGTCTTTTGTCTCCTTCTTTTTCATTAATTATACATACATACCCACATACTTACATACGTACATACACACACACACACACATCTATACATACATACATACATACATACATATATAAGTACGTACTACGTACGTACGTACATATATATATATATATATTATTGTATATTGAAGAGTCTATGCTTCCATAGACATTAATTTTACCATTCTTTGTTTTTGCTGTATATTAGTAAATCAATGACGTTTGCCAAATTGAACAGAGTCAATGCCAACAAGATATATACGCCACTCTTTCTACTGTAACTATACCATCAATTATATCTGCCTCATCGTATCTCTATCTATCTCTCTCCCTCTCTTTCTTTCTATTCTCCTCTCTGTCTTTCCATCCCTCTCTCCCTCTAGTCTTCTCTCTCTCTCTCTATCTTCCTCTCTTTCTCTCTCTGTCTCTAAGGTATCTTCCTGCAATAATCAAAGACAATAACTCATGTCAATATTACTGACTTAGTGACAACAATTATCTACAAATACTTATAAATGCATTCATACATACACACATATACATGCATTCATATATACACGCGTACAGGCATACATATGTATTCATACCTGC
>NW_026315920.1:0-240 GCF_001194135.2 Octopus bimaculoides | reverse complement strand
TGTGTGCTTGTCTGTTCATATTATCTGTGTACCTACCCGTCTGTATATCTATCTGTTTACTTTCATATCCATTTGCCTACATACATAAGGGAAGTCACTCGTGTACTATATCATTGAAACCTCTTACGGTTGCTTTACCTACTAGAAATAGCAAACCAAATGCTTTTAAATCAGATCCCCATTCTAGATATTCAAGAACCAAATGAAGGGCAGATTTTTAATCCTGGGATCATCCTGATT
>NW_026315919.1:0-240 GCF_001194135.2 Octopus bimaculoides | reverse complement strand
TATATATATATATATATATACACGTTGGGCTTCTTTCAGATTTCATTTATGAAATCCACTCACAAGGCTTTGGTAAGCCCGATGCTATAGTAGGAGACAGTTGACCAAGGTGCCACGCAGTGGGGCTGAACCCGGTATCATGTGGTTGGGAAGCAAGCTATTTACAACACCCCCCACTCCCGCGCCAATTATACATACATATATATATGATTGACCGTTGACTGAACACTATTCAATTTT
>NW_026315918.1:0-372 GCF_001194135.2 Octopus bimaculoides | reverse complement strand
ATCTTTTACCTTTTACTTGTTTCAATCATCGGACTGCGGCCATGCTGGAGCACTTCTGTGAAAAATTTTAAGTCGGATGTATCAACCCCATTTTTTTAAGCCCAACTTTTAAACTCTTCTGGTATACTCAGAAGAGATTTTCTCCTTCATCTTTGTGTTCAACACTTAGCCTAGTTGTAAAACAAAGACTCATATTGGCTATATTCTATATAAGTATATACAAACATACATTCATACACACACACACACGTACTTATATGTATATATAAACATATATATATATATATACATAAATATATAGGGATTGACAGTAACCTGCTTGTCCAGCATACTGAGAATTCAGAAATAGCAGTCAAAGAACTACTGATTTCA
>NW_026315917.1:0-567 GCF_001194135.2 Octopus bimaculoides | reverse complement strand
CGAACCCTGCTCTACTCTTTCACCACAGCTTTCTCTCACTCTTTCTTCCTATTTTGGTATATTATATGAAATATTTTCTGGTTCTTTACACTCTGAGTTCAAATTCCAGTAGGGTTGATTTTTACCTTCCGTCCTTCCAAGATCAGTGAAATAAGAACCAGTTGAGCATTGGTGTTGATGTAATTGATAACTCCTACAATTGCTGGCATTGTGCCAAAATTTGAAACAATTATATCAATTATCTAACTTGTCCTTCCTTTATAAGCCTTTAAAAGCTTTAAGATTTAAGTCTTATGAGTTGTTTCTTACCTTCAGTTTCCACAAGATTTCTTGTGAAAAGACAGTATGATGTGTCTTGAGGGAGATTTAACTGCTATCATTAGCAAGTTGAGCAGCTGTGTATAGTCTTTTACATTGGCTTGCATATCTAGTAACACACATCATATTTGATTTCTTAACCTGAACCTAAATGGCACGTTTTAATTTTGGCAGTCCATGTCATGACCCCATCCTTTCCTAATCTAAACTTTGACTTGTTTTCATAAGATTCTGACTGATTTCCAAGAG
>NW_026315916.1:0-619 GCF_001194135.2 Octopus bimaculoides | reverse complement strand
CTCCCTCCCTCCCTCTATCCCTCACTTCCACCCTCACATCCACCCTTACATTTACCAAGCTACAAGTTACAACCAGATCTTCTGCCTTCATGAATATTTGAAAATTCTTTCACCTATTCACTTGACGTTTTTTTACAATACACAAAATCTCTCTTCATTTATTCATGTACACTTCAAAATGCAGGCAGATATTTAGCCTTGTTCTTGTCGCTTTTGTTGTTCTTGTCGCTATTATTGTTGTTGTTGTGGAGGATGTTGCTATTGTCATTATTATTGTTTTTTTGTTTTTTTTGGTCGATTTTTTTCCTTGATTTTTTTTCTAGCTGTTGTTTAGTGTGGCGTGGTTATTGTATAGTACCGTTTTGATATATTTTGTACTGGTGTTGTTGTTGTTGTGCTGGCGGTGGTGGTGGTGGTTGTGGTTGGGTTTGTTATAGAGGGTGGCGGTTCTCCTATTGTTTCTTTTTTTCCTTTTTTTTTTTCATTATCTTGTTTTGGTTTACTGTATAATTTCGTTTTTATGTCGTTTTGCTTTGTTTGTTGTTAGGGATGACGGAGGCGTTATTATTGATACATATATATATACATATATATACATATATATATATATATATATATA
>NW_026315915.1:0-370 GCF_001194135.2 Octopus bimaculoides | reverse complement strand
TATATGGGGGGGTGTATACGTATATAGTGTGTCTGTATGTACTACGTACGTATGAATGTATGTATACACACACACACACACTCACTTATACATGCATATACATATATAGTACAGGTATCCCTTCTCACAGAAATAAGACAGCTTCAAACATATATTTTTATGTGTATGCTTATGAGTTTGTCTGCGCGTGCATGTGTGTGTATTCACATTATATCATATTATATAAATGTGTGTATGTGTGTATGTGTGTGCAGACAAATGTTCACGCGCAATTTTAAAGTTACACATAACTACATACTTGATTATATATCTCTACATATATATACACATACATACATACACATACATATACATACATACATATATATAT
>NW_026315914.1:0-270 GCF_001194135.2 Octopus bimaculoides | reverse complement strand
TCCTCATTATTTTGATCACTTTGTCTGGAATGTGGAAGTGGTCCATGGCTTTTATCAATAATTTGTGTGGCACTGAGCCATATGCATTAGCTAGGTCAAGCCATATCACGTTCAAACTTCTCTTTTTCTGCTTGGCATCCTGGATCGCTTTCCAAATCGAAAAACAATGTTCAACGCATCCAGGGATCTCGGGGATTCCAGCCTTTTGAACAGACTCATTAACATACCCGTTATTTTGTAAATATGTTACTGTTCTCCTGGAAAGAATTC
>NW_026315913.1:0-386 GCF_001194135.2 Octopus bimaculoides | reverse complement strand
TATACATATACATACACACACATACTCATACGTCCATGCATGCACACACTCATACACACGCATATACTCACACAACACATACACA
The DNA here is from genome assembly GCF_001194135.2 of Octopus bimaculoides. NCBI lineage: Eukaryota > Metazoa > Mollusca > Cephalopoda > Octopoda > Octopodidae > Octopus > Octopus bimaculoides. The sequence goes on along the minus strand of NW_026315913.1, from coordinate 301 downwards.
CAGACGTGCACACACACACACACGCTAAAATATACATATATCTAAACATACTTACATACATGCTAATCTATGTACACTCATACGAATATATATAACTACATATATGTATTTCAGTATCGTACATCTCAACATGCATGTATGGATTTCTACATGTAAATGAGGGAAAGGGGTGATTATAGATGGGTACTCCCTAGTGGAATCTGATTGTCACCCCATTCGGATTTACGGTTGAAGGTGGGTTTGTATTCCTATATACAAACAGCTTCAGTGACTTGTCTCAGCATTGCATCAGTGGGATGTG
>NW_026315912.1:0-238 GCF_001194135.2 Octopus bimaculoides | reverse complement strand
CCACCACCACCACCACCGCCAATGTAACTCCCACCCCTCTACCTGACTATTTCAGGTTTGGAAACACCCGAACCTAATTTTGCTCTGAACTCTGTGTGTGCGTATATGTGTGTATATCTAATTGTATGTATGTATGTATGTATGTATGTATAAATGTGTATGTATGTATTTATGTACTTATGTATAAATGTGTGTGTTTGTTTGTATGTATTTATGTGTATGTATTTATGTGTCTATG
>NW_026315911.1:0-492 GCF_001194135.2 Octopus bimaculoides | reverse complement strand
GATAAAATGCTTAAATATTCTTGACTATTAATTCTGCCATGAAGGGAAACTATTGGGCCGGTGGATTTTCAAGATAAAGCCCCCACCCCGAGCATCACAGATCCTCCACTATGTTTAACAGTTGGTAGAAGGCAGTCTGGGTCAAATGCTTCCTTTGACTGTCCCCAGACGTAGACTCGGCCGGTGGTCGGAAATAAGGCAAAAGATGACTCGTCCGAAAAAATAACATTCTTCCACTGCTCTAGGGACCAATTCTGTAGGTTTTTACTCCACTCTAAACGCTTTGCAACGTTTGTTTTTGAAAGTAGTGGTTTTCTGATTGCAGCCCTCCCGTGAAGTCCGGCTTTGTGCAGCTCCCGGCGAACAGTTTTTGTGGAAACTGGGTTCCCGAGATGGTCATTAAGCTCTGCAGTAATTTTGGGAGCTGTGCTTTCGTGATCCATTCTAACAATTCGCGTAAGAGTCCGACGATCCCTATCTGAAAGTTTTGGT
>NW_026315910.1:181032-186469 GCF_001194135.2 Octopus bimaculoides | reverse complement strand
GCCCCAGGTCACATTAGAGATGTGTTTCCGTTCCTGGCCATCCCGTCATTCCTTTTAGTCGTAGTGTATCTAGGACTACATTATTTAATGTGTAGTATATTATAATGGTTAATATTACTCTCTAGTTGTTGTTTAATCCTAGGTCAGTCCTGATCCAGACACGAAGGATTCTGCGTGTATAAAGCTTGAAACGCGTGTACCGCGGAATCTTATATATTTATTTATATATATATATTTTATTGTTTCAATCATTTGACTGCGGTCATGCTGGAGCACCGCCTTTAGTTGAGCAAAATCGACCCCGGGACCTATTCTTTGTAACCTTAGTACTTATTCTATCGGTCTCTTCTGCCGAACCACTAAACTATGGGAACGTAAACACATCAACATCGGTTGTCAAGCAATGGTGGGGGGAACAAACACAGACAGACAGACACACACACAACAATTCGCGTAAGAGTCCGACGGTTCCTATCTGAAAGTTTTGGTTTTCTTCTAGAGTTTTGTTTCGACGAGAAGGTTTTTTTCTCTCTTTCTCAAAAGCTGTCATTACTTTCGAAACAGTACTTCTAGATACACAAAACATTTTGACTGCTTTCGTTACGCTAGCGCCTGCCATACGAGCACCAACAATTTGATCTCTTTCAATGTCCGATAGATCTGTCATTTTAATGAATTTTAATTACCTTTTTCTGATGATATCTGAAAAGAAACAGCAATTTTAGCAAAACATATTAAGCAACACTAATAATAAATCAAAAAACATAAAAATAAACAAGCTTTTGACGGTTTTATAGATATTTCAAAATGATAATGCTATGATGCTAGGTGTTTCCATTTTGTCCAATCTCTGTACATATATATATATATATATACACACACAATGGGCTTCTTTCAGTTTCCGTCTAACAAATTCACTCACAAGGCTTTGGTCAGCCGAGGCTATAGTAGAAGACACTTGCCCAAGGTGCTACACAGTGGGACTGAACCCGGGACCATGTGGTTGGTAAACAAGCTACTTACCACACAGCCACTCCTGCGCCTATATATATATATAATGTTTTTCCAATATATTATTTTACCGCCACATATTGAATATGACTTTGTGCTCAGACGGACAGCAGTGAGGAGATATTGCTTTCCGTTCACATAAATCTTACAAAGCACATCAGGACACTTGTCTGAGAGGGGCGGTTCTTCTCCAAAGAGCTTCTACTGTACAGCTATCTTGAGATTTTCTCTGCCCAAGGTGCCACACAATCGGACCGAACCCATGTCCATACGGTTGAGAAGCACCACAAAAAAATGTACCCAGTACAAACCTATTTACAGTTGGAAAATCAAAACTCAAGAGCTTGAGAAGTCTCGTAAGTTTTGCTGAAGGCAAGACAACCCCTCTGATGCTGGTGCCAAGAAAACAGCTTGGTGTTCGAAAAGACCCCCAACCATAAAAATGATAATAATGATGAAGATGATGGTTACATATAAAAACTCAAACATAGACATATATATATCTATATATATATACACACACACATCAAATTGTTTAGAGTATTATGTTTATTTCAATATATATATACACACACATACATATATTAACAGTAATAATATTGTTTTTTTTATATTATTATATACACAAACACACAGAATATTTATAATCTCATATATATATGCATACACACATACTTACATGCATACATACATACATACAAATATATATATAAGTATGTTTATACACGCATACAAATTAACATAAATTTGGTTATATATATGTGTATATGTATATATATATATGTATGTATATATATATATATATATATATTTGTAGATATAAGTATACATACATATATACACATGTATAGATATATACTAGCAAGTATTATATATGTGTGTAAAATGTATGTATGTAAAAATACACACACATATGTACACATATGCACAAATAATTTTATGTACTTTATATATATACAATATATATGTATATACATATACACACATACACAAATACATAGAGATATAGAGTATTATGTAGTATATATATATATATATATATATATATATATACATATAGATAACATACACACTCACACATATATAGACAAGTATATATTCATATACATAAAAATCTTATGTCAATATATATATATATAACTTATATATGTGTGTGTGTGTATATGTATATATACACATATGTGCATATATATATATATATATATGTATCTATATATATATGCATGTATCTATACACATATGTATGTTTTAGTTAGATGCTGTGATGTGTTGAGGTGTTTCAGAGAAAGGTAGGGGGTGGAGTAGAGTCGAAAACAAAGTGGTGGTGGTCGTGGCGGTAGTTTGTAAGGAGGGCGTAGCACAGCACGGCACGGCATGGGGGGGTGAGGGAGAAGAGAAAGGACCAGGGGGTGGGGCCCAGGGAGCAGGGGCTGGTGACAGATCTCGATACACATCTCAGTCGATGGGGAGAGATCCTCTGCCGCTGCCCACTACAGTCGTTCTAGTTTATTTCCTTTTATTTGCATTTATTTATTTTTTTTCTTTTATCTTACTTTCACTTTCTGTCAGAGTTGGGAGCAGAGAAAAAAAGGGACAAGCAGAAAGGCCCAAGTCGGAGGCTAGGCGGGGCATATGGGGGTTATGTGTTTGCGGAGCGGGAGGAGAAAATGGATTAGGGAAGCGGAGTCAGGGTTGGAGTTTTAGGAAAGGATAGAGGAGGAAGGAGTGGAAAGAAAGGGTTGAAGTGGTGGGCATGGGTGGACAGCATAAGTCAAGGAGCTTGTTTGAACACCAGTCGAACTGACGGCTAGTAATGGCAATGTTGAAAATGACGGTGATGTTGTTGGTGCTGGTAGGAGTAGTAGTAGTAGTAGTAGTAATAATAGTAGCAGTAGTAGTAATAGCTTGTCTTTATTCGTTTCTCATGCCGCCCCTCAGCAAAACAAAGCCAAATATTTCGGGGTAGATGGATGCCTGTTCAAATCAGAGACAGAGATGATAGAAAGAAGAGTGGAACACACAGACAAACAGACAGACAGACAGACAGAGCGTTAGCTTGTCGCGTGAGCGGGGTGTAGGGAGTTGGAGTGGTGGGAGGTGGGCAATCAGGTGACAGTTCTCTGGCAGTTGCACCTCTATGACGATGTCACAATTCGGATCGAAGGCTCTGCAGCTGCAGCCGGAGAAAGTTCGGGGGAGGGGTTGATATAGTTGGTTATTTCCTTTAGTTTTGTTCGTTCTTTTTTTTTGTTTATTTTTCATTTTGTTGTTGTTGTTGTCGTCTATATTCAGTCTCCAGAGAAGGTCGTCACGGTTCAGCGATTACTGCTTCACACCCTGAGTTTTGTATGTTGTTTAGCCTGCCAAAAAAAAAAAAACACAAAAAAAGAGAAAATGTTAGCTCTTTAGCATTTAAATTGGCCATATTCAACTTCTTTTCATGTTCAAACTAGCCACATCCAGCCTCTCACACCTACCCTACAATGTCATTCTAAAAATAAGCAATAACCTCATCAAAGCTATGAGGTAATGCAAACATTAATTCAAAACAATGCAAATAAATAACAATTACATTTCACAAAGTAATATGAATGCTAAATATCTTTATATATCATCATCATCATCATTTAAATCCATTTTCCATGCTGGCATGGGTTGGACGGTTTGACTGGGGTCTAGGAAGCCAGGAGGCTGCACCAGGCTCCAGTCTGATCTGGTAAGGTTTCTACAGCTGGATGCCCTTCCTAAAGCCAACCATTCCGAGAGTGTAGTGGGAGTAAAAGATATATATATATATATATACATATATACGACGGGCTTCTTTCAGTTTCCATCTACCAAATCCAGTCACAAGGTTTTGGTCAGCCCGAGGCTCTAGTAGAAGACACTTGCCCAAGGTGCCACGCAGTGGGACTGAACCCGGAATCATGTGGTTGGTAAGCAAGCTTCTTACCTCACAGCTATGGTTCAGCCTTACATAACAGAAAAAAAAAAATGAAATTTCTGTTTTAAATAATGGAAAAAGAAAAATTTTTAATTTTTTAAAAATTATAAACACTAATAAAAAAAACAATTAAAAGTTAATTAATTGTTTAAGAAAAAAAGAAGGAAAGAAAAAATGTCAGGGAAACGTGAGAGAGTTGATTAAAGTTGATTTAATTAGTTGTGTTAAATTATAAATATGGGTGGGCCAGGGTGGATTGGAGTGAATGGAGGAATGCCTGGTGGTGGTGGTGGTGGGGAGAGGCATGGTTGTATTAGTGGTGGTGGTGGTGAAGGCAGTGGGGATGGTCGCCATCCTAGTGGTTGAGGTAGGGGCAATGATGATGATGGTGGTGATGATGATGATAATGAAGAGGAGAAGGAGGTGAAGGAAGAGGAAGGTGTAAGATGATGGCATTGCCAATAATGATGGTTATGGCAATGATGATGATTTAAGATGATGACGTTGATGGTAGTGGTGGTGGTGACAACAGCCAACACCACTACTACCAGTGCTACTACTACTACCACCACCACAATCTGACTGCAAGTAGGGATCAGGGGTGGGACAGAAAACACACCCTTAAATATTCAACACACTTCAAAATAAATATATATATATAAACACATGCATATATATACATATACTCACAGATGTATGTATAGAGCTTACACCCTCACCAAGTGCCAGTGTCTATATTCTTTGTCGTTGAACTCTAACCCCTTATATAATATAAACACCCAGTTAACACCAAGCTATATATACATGCAGGTAGGTGCTCCACAGATATGCTGGTTAAGTACCCCCCCAGGGGCCAGTCAAGAGATATTACTGTGTCCAGGGGCAGTGTCTTCTTAATGGTCCTGTGTCTGTGTGTCCAAGAGCCACATTCACTGATGGACAATAGAGTAATGGGTGTCAGCAGCAGAAGCAGAGGATTGTGTGTGTGTGTGTGTGTGTGTGTGTGTGTGTGTATATATATATATATATATATATATGTACTGTGTGGATATATGTGTATGTGTGTGTACATGCTTTTCTTGGTGTGTGTATTTGTATGTATGTATATATATATGTCTATGTTTGTGAGTATATATGTCTTTGTGTCTGTGTATATTAATGTACATGTAAGTGTATACATGTGTGCGTCTGTATAAGTAGATATGTAGAAATATATATATATATGCAAACACACACACATATATATATGTGTCTATCACTATAGCCTCAGACCGATCAAAGCCCTGTGTGTGTGTGGATTTGGTAGACGGAAACTGAAAGAAGCCCGTCATATATATGTGCATGTGTGCGTGCAGGTGTGGCTGTGTTTGTCCCCCCTCCCCCCCACCATTGCTTGACAAACACAACAAGGATGACACCCTCTTTTCCACCCATTCCCACCCTGCCCCCTCTCATGACATAAACAAAACAAAAGGCATCATC
>NW_026315910.1:176272-178772 GCF_001194135.2 Octopus bimaculoides | reverse complement strand
GGAGAGAGATGCATGTAAGTATAAGCCAAAGAGGGGGAGCTCTACATAGTAGAGTTTACCACATGGAAAAGTTCAATGTAAGGAAAGTTTACCACATGGAGAGTTCAATGCGAGGAAAGTTTACCAAGAAAATCTATACGTAGTATGTCACCATTAATAGTTAAATATCTTTTTTTTCTCAATAAAATAATTGAGAGAAAAACTGTAATTGAGAGGTTATGAAACAATCTTTACAATGAATTTTCCCTGCAACGAATCGATGGTGAACTGACTGGAGATGAGGATAAGGATAAGAGGAAGGGTTACACACAGGTCCCCCCAAATGCACACACAAAGGTAGAAAGGAGGTGACGGATTACCTTGATATTATTCATATCACTTGTAGTTCTGTGTGAGTGCCAGCTATGCAAATCCTTGAGATGTGTGAGAAGTACTCGAACTGTGGGCTGCGTAGTCGGACTTACCAAGGCTCAGCTTCCGTTCAAACTCCAAAGCCTCCTCTTCGGCCTTCTCCTTCAAAGCCATCTGGTAGGCTATTTCGAAAGCCTGCCCCAGGGTGAGTATTATGTTACGTGCCAAGTCCTGCAAAACGGAGAAGAGAAAAAAACAATTAAAGGTAAAAAACAACCAGAAAGATCGGGTGAAGGAAAATTACATCAGATACGTGAATGTACATAGGGTAATGGGTAAAGACCCCCTTTAGTCATGACTGACCATGGGATTGAACCTAGAAAGTCACCCTCCGAGGCACAAGTCCGGCAGTGACCTGTGCATACCAGCCCCTCCTCTCCACGCCATTATGAATGACCAAAGGATTGAACCTGTAAAGTTCCCTTTAGAATTCAAATTTCTGTCAAATGTAATTCTTTATTTTTCTTTTATTCTTTTACTTGTTTCAGTCGTCTGACTGCGGCCATGCTGGGGCACCGCCTTTATAGTCGAACAAGTCGACCCCAGGACTTATTCTTTGAAAGCCTAGTACTTATTCTATCAGTCTCTTTTGCCGAATCTCTAAGTTACGGAGACATAGACACAACAGCATCAGTTGTCAAGTGATGTTGGGGGTAAAAACACAGACAGACACACACACACACACACACACACACACACACACACACACACACACATATATATATATATATATATATATATATATAAATTTAAATAATAGGAGTGAAAAGTTGAATATTAATTTGATTAATATCAATTTAAAACCAGTGGCCTAGCATATTGAAAACTCTGATGATTCAGAAAAATTATATTACATACATATAAGAGGGATGACCACTAAGTAGACATCCATTTTGCTATATGTAATATATATATATATATATATATATATATACACACACACACACACAACAGGCTTCTTTCAATTTCTGTCTACCAAATCTACTCACAAGGCTTTGGTTTGGCCCGAGGCTATAATAGAAGACACTTGCCCAAGGTGCCACACAGTGGAACTGAACCTGGAACCAAGTGGTTGGGAAGCAAGCCTGTTCATTTATTCACATTGTTTTCAGTCTTGTAGCTTCAAGATTTCAAATGGTGTGTTTCTATATTTTTGGTATGTATGCATTGGTGTGCACGGGTGACCACTGGTCTTCCACACACGACACTGCCCGAAATTGTGCCTCAGAGGGGAACTTCCTAGGTTCAATCCCATGGTCATTCATGACCGAAGGAGGGAAGGGGGTCTTAGTGGTTAGTGTTTGTTTAGTCTGCATTCGTTGATCAGAGTCATGCCAACTGTGACCATCCTGTCTTAATGAGACCTGATTGAGTACTACGCAACACTGCACCACACAGCATTCTAATTACAGCCTCTGGTTACAGACCAGACATCGTTAAGAACAACAACAGCAACAACAACAGAAACAAGGCCATAAAACATCGAGCAAAGATCAATTTAATCAGTTGCCATAGAAACAGTCGAAATTATCCTCCTGGGGCAGTTTTTGTTTTTTTTTGTTTTTGCTATATATGAAGACAACAAATTGGTGATTGGATTTTGACACAATTACCACCACCACCACCACTACTACAACCGCCAAAATCACTACTACTACTACCATTACTACCACCACCACCACCACCACAATCACTACCACTACTACCACGACCACTATTACTAAGACCAAAGTTATTCCTACTGAACGACCACCACCCCCCGCTACTATCACACCTGCAGCCAATACTTATTCTATCAGCTTCTTTCAGTTTCCATCTACCAAATCCACTCACAAGGCTTCTGTCAGCCCGTGGCTATAGAAGAAGGCCCTTGCCCAAGGTGCCACGCAGTGGGACTGAACCCGGAACCATGTGGTTGGGAAGCAAGCTTCTTAACACGCTATATATATATATACACACACTAACATATATATATATAGGAATACGCATATACACACATATAAATATATATGTGTGTGTGTATGTAATGTTAATACATGCATGTATCCCTATATATATATATATATATATATATACACACACACACAGC
>NW_026315910.1:172710-173750 GCF_001194135.2 Octopus bimaculoides | reverse complement strand
GGGGGGGGGGAGATAACTGGTCCAACACTTGATTTCTGCATTTCTCCAACAGTTGCTATTTGTCGTATACAATCTCAGGGTATCTCTGTGTGTATATATATGTATATATGCATGCATATGTGTGTATATATGTATATATGCATATATATATATATATATATATATATATAATGTATGTGTGTATATATATATGTGTGTGTGTATCTGTATGTATGTGTGTGTATATATGTGTGTGTGTATGTATATATATATTTGTGTGTATATATATATATATATATATGTGTGTGTATGTGTGTGCATATATATATATGTATGTGTGTATATATATGTATGTGTGTATATATATATATATATATATATATATATATATATGTATGTATGTGCGTATGTATGTATATATATATATATATATATGCATGTATACACACGCTGACACATCTATCTCTACGTATTTAGCAGATAATATTTGCCCGTAAAATTTTCCAGTTGACTGTCCTGGAAAACTATAAGCTAAACCCAGGGAAAAAACATTGGGGGAAAAAAAAAAAACTGTAAAGATCATACATACACACATGCATATATACATACATATATATATATATCAACAAACACATGCAATGTGTATGTATATCTACATATACATACATAGATACATACATATATGTCTAAAGAGAGAGATAGAGAGAGACAGAGAGAAAAGCATGTGTGTGTGTGTGTGTGTGTGTGTGTATATCGTATACAGACGTCTGTATGTTTGCATGTGTACACGTGTGTGTGTGTGTGTATGTATGTATGTATGTATATATATATATATATATAACTTATTATATAGACACATCTACATGCTTTCATATATGCACACGTGCGTGTGTGTGTGTGTGTGTGTATATAATCAATCACTGAAATATAAATATTGCAGTACATATATACATTAGTTAATACATATATATATATATATATATATACACCCATGCACACACATACAATGAGCCCTACACACACACACACGTGTGCAGACACGCCACTGTATGAACCACCAC
>NW_026315910.1:171693-172661 GCF_001194135.2 Octopus bimaculoides | reverse complement strand
CCCAACACCCCACCCCACCCCCACCACCTCTTTCTTTGCTGACCCCTCCACCTCTTCCTTCCTTCCTTCCTTCCTTTCCTCTCTTCTTCTTTCTCACCTTCTAACATTCTCTTATCTCCAGATTTCCGCTTTTCCTCGTTAACAATTTCTGCGGGTTTATCATCATCATCATCATCATCATCATCATCATCATCATTATAATTTTATTATTATTATTATTATTATTATTATTCATCGTTAATTCTTTTCTTTATTGCAGCAATTGTTGCTGTTGTCTCATTCTTCCACTTATTGTTATATTTCAACTGTACAACAACTACTACTACTACTGCTGCTGCTGCTACTTCTACAGATATACCACAACTACTACGACCAAACTCGTCAGATCATACACTACTATCTTATATATACACACACACACACACACACATACATCTATGTATTTATATATAAATATATAAACACACACATGTACACATATAGATACATTTATATATATATATATATATCCTTTCTTTTTCACTTGTTTGACTGTGGCCATGCTGGAACACCGCCTTTAGTCGAAGAAATTGACCCCAGGATTTATTCTTTGTAAGCCTAGTACGTAATCTGTCAGTCTCTTTTGCTGAACAGCTAAGTTACGGGGACAAAAACACACTGACATCAATTGTCAAGCTAGGACAAACACAGACACACTAATACATACATATAAATATATATATACATACATACATACATACATACATATATATATTATACACACACACACACACACACACACACACACACACATACACACACACACACATATATATATATATATACATATATACGACAGGCTTCTTTCAGTTTCCGTCTACCAAATCCACTCACAAAGCATTGGTCGGCCCGAGGCTATAGTAGAAGACACTTGCCGAAGGTGCCACGCAGTGGGACTGAACCTAGGACCATGTGGATGGTAAGCAAGC
>NW_026315910.1:170339-170602 GCF_001194135.2 Octopus bimaculoides | reverse complement strand
ATATATATATATATCTTTTTTTTTTTTATTATAGTTTCAGCTTCAAGCTGCGGCCATGCTGATGCACCGCCGTGTTGCTACACTGTTATTACGGGGAGCCTCTTACAATTTGTGGCACTTGGTGAAGAATGGAGTTTGATTGACCAACCCTCATTTGCACCTCCTGCCGCGAGGTAGGTTCATCTGGGACTCTCGACAGGAAGAGGTCCAGCTTTGATTTAAAAACCGCTACATCTACTTTGTGCAGGTTCCTCAGGCTCTTT
>NW_026315910.1:170045-170329 GCF_001194135.2 Octopus bimaculoides | reverse complement strand
TCCAGCTTTGATTTAAAAACCGCTACATCTACTTTGTGCAGGTTCCTCAGGCTCTTTGGGTGAATATTAAAAAGCTGTGGGCCCCTGAAACCCAAACTATTGCAGTAACTGGTCCTGAAGAGCGATGGCATTGCTTGGATCTTTGGCACTATGCAGTGTCGTCCCGTTCTAGCATTGGTGTAGCTACATAAGAAAATATTAAGGTGTTTGGCCCAAAACATTTACAAATCAAGTACGATTCCTTTAAGCATAATCTACATCTGTTTAAATTAGCATTAAAGTGT
>NW_026315910.1:167258-169989 GCF_001194135.2 Octopus bimaculoides | reverse complement strand
GGATAGGCCTAACCATTCAATAGTATAGCTCATATTCCTCCTCTTCAAATCATGAATATAATATGCCAATGCAGTAGAATTGGAGTATTTGGCATTCGAAAATGAGCTCATGTGGACCCGATATCTCCTTTTAGATTCAATAGTGGTCCCAATATATCCCCTTACCAAATTATTCTCCTCTCTAACACTACTACATTTACAGAGATTTTTTTTTTTATTAAGCAAAAACCCCTTAAGAGAACATAAGTTTCAGGGTCCTTGCATATTTAATAAGGTCTACATTTTCTCCTACAGAAGCATTCCTAAGCACTGAATCATCAATGCCTGCCCCAGTGACACCTGAGCACTTCCAGCTGCAGTCCTATTTTTATTTTTGTTCTTTGGGGCATGAAAAGAGCACCATGCGAACGTACATATGTACGTACGTACATACGAACGATTGAAGGAACGAACGTACGTACGCAGGAAGGAAATAACGAAAAAACATACGTACGATCGAACGAACGTACGTACGAAAGAACGTACGTACGTAGTTACGTTCGTAAGAACGAACGTACGTACCTACGTGCTAACGAACGAACAAACGAACGTACGTACGTACGAACGAACAATCGAACGAATTATAAAACGAACGTACTTATGTAAGTATGAATGAACGAATTAACGAACGATCGTACGTACGAACTTACGTACGTACGTGGGCAGGAAATAACGAAAAAACGTACTTACGTACGAGGGAACGTACGTACGAAGGAACGAACGTATTACGTAGGCAGGAAATAACGAAAGAACGTACATACGTACGTACGTAAGAACGAACTTACGTACGTAAGAACGAACGTACGTACGTAAGAACGAACGTACGTACGTAAGAACGAACGTACGTACGTAAAAACGAACGAACGTACGTAAGTATTACATAGGCATGAAATAACGAAAGAACGTACGTACGTACGAACGAACGAACTTACGTATGAACAAACAAACGAACGTAAGTGCGAACAAACGTACATACGTACGTACGAACGAACAATCGAACGAATTAAAAAACGAACGTACTTACGTAAGTATGAACGAACGAATTAACGAACGATCGTATGTACGAAAGAACGAACGAACTTACGTACGTACGTAGGCAGGAAATAACAACAAAACGTACTTACGTACGAAGGAACGAACGTAATACATAGGCAGGAAATAACGAAAGAACGTACGTATGAACGAACGAACGCACTTACGTACGTACCAAATAACGTACGTACGTACGTAAGTACGAACGAAGTACATATATACGTACGTACGTACGAACGATTGAAGGAACGAACGTACGTACGCAGAAAGGAAATAACGAAAGAACGTACGAACGAACGAACGAACGAACGTACGTACGTATTACATAGGTAGGAAATAACGAAAGAACGTACGTACATACGAACGAACGAACGTATGAACGAATAAACGAACGTACGGACGTACGAACTAAGGTACGTAGGAACGAACGTACGTACGTATTACGAAGGCAGGAATTAACGAAAGAACGTACGTATGTACGTGAGTACGAACGAACGAACGAACGTACGTACGTACGTACGTATTACGTAGGCAGGAAATAACGAAAGAACGTACGTACGTATGAACGAACGAACGAACGAAGTATCGTACGTACGAACGAACGAACGTACGTAAGTACGAACGATCGCACGTAAGTACGAACGAACGTACATATATACGTACGTACGTACGAACAATTGAAGGAACGAACGTACGTACGCAGAAAGGAAATAACGAAAGAACGTACGAACGAACGAACGAACGAACGTACGTACGTATTACATAGGTAGGAAATAACGAAACAACGTACGTACATACGAACGAACGAACGAACGTATGAACGAATAAACGAACGTACGTACGTACGAACTAAGGTACGTAGGAACGAACGTACGTACGTATTACGAAGGCAGGAATTAACGAAAGAACGTACGTACGTACGTGAGTACGAACGAACGAACGAACGAACGAACGTACGTACGTACGTATTACGTAGGCAGGAAATAACGAAAGAACGTACGTACGTATGAACGAACGAACGAAGTATCGTACGTACGAACGAACGAAGTATCGTACGTACGAACGAACGTACGTAAGTACGAACGATCGCACGTAAGTACGAACGAACGTACATATATACGTACGTACGTACGAACAATTGAAGGAACGAACGTACGTACGCAGAAAGGAAATAACGAAAAAAGATACGTACGAACGAACGTACGTACGAAAGAACGTACATACGTAGTTACGTTCATAAGAACGAACGAACGTACGTACGTGCTAACGAACGAACAAACGAACATACGAACGAACAATCGAACGAATTAAAAAACGAACGTACTTACGCAAGTATGAACGAACGAATTAACGAACGATCGTAAGTACGAAAGAACGAACGAACTTACGTACGTACGTAGGCAGGAAATAACAACAAAACGTACTTACGTACGAAGGAACGAACGTATTACGTAGGCAGGAAATAACGAAAGAACGGACGTACGTAAGAACGAACGAACGTACATATATACGTACGTACATACGAACGATTGAAGGAACGAACGTACGTACGCAGGCAGGAAATAACGAAAAAACATACGTACGAACGAACAATCGAACTAATTAAAAAACGAACGTACTTACGTATATATATATATGTGTGTATATATATATATATATA
>NW_026315910.1:161718-164793 GCF_001194135.2 Octopus bimaculoides | reverse complement strand
CAGTAGTAGTAGTGGTGGTGGTGGTGGTGGTGGTGGTGGTAGTAGTGGTAGTGGTGGCAGTGGTAATGGTGGTGGTAGTAGCAGCAGCAGCAGCAGCAGTAGTAGTAGTAGTAGTAGTGGTGGTAGTGGTGGTAGTAGTAGTAGTAGTAGTGGTCGTCATCATGTTACTTCGTTAGACTCCCAGTCGTATCTGGGATAAGTAGAACGAGTCACCCCACCCCACACACCACCACTGCCTACGTCTATCTGGGCATTAAACAGATTCCATTGTCTTCGCCTATGCAATGCACATGCACACAAACTGCAAACTGTGTGTATATATATATATATATATATATATATATATATATATATATATATATATATATATATATATACACACATGTATATATATATATATATACACACACACACACACACACACATATACACACATTTAAAATACACACACATATATATATACATACATGTATACATACACACACACAAACACATGCAGACATACACAAACTGCATATTGTATATATATATATATATATATATATATATATATACACACATTTAAAATACACCCAAACATACAACAGAAAATCAAGCATATATACATACATAGTGACATATACACACACACATATACATACACATATGCACACACACACACACACACATATGTATATATATAGATGTATGTGTATAGCACACACACAAATGTATATATATATACATATGTAGACGTATATAAACACATGTAAAATGATACACATAATTGCATACACACACACATATATATATACCACACACACATTCACATGCTAATATATACACACACACACACACTCACACACACACACACATATATATATATGCACGCACACATTTACACACAGACCAGAGACACATGCACACACACCATCACAAGCAGCAAGCACTGTCTGGTAGACCAGCCTGCTAAAAATAACAGTCACTACCTCTGTGAGCTTGCGTTTTCATGTCTTAAATAAGAAGGACAAGACCATTCAAATTATATACACTGAAGAGGAAGGGTGGTCATGTTTAAGTGTCATGACCTGGGGTTAAAATTCATATATACACAAGACTAGACAGGCGCAGACATATATAAATGTATGTATGTAGATATATATATAGTTAAAACTTACTGTATAAAGGTAACGCGTGCGTTCTGTCGTGATACAAACAATATATGAGTATATGCATATATATGTACATGTATGTATATACGTTCATCTACATGTACATATAGATACATAACTGGGTACATGACGTGGCAAAAGATATATATATATATATATATATATATATATATCCACGACGATAACAACGATGATAATGACAACAATGGTGATGACGAGGAAAAGACAAACAGACAGAAATACACGCAACACAAATGGGAAACAAAAATAAGAAGAACGTCGACTTACCGTACTACGTACACAGAAGACATGACAATAATGCTTGTCGAATTCTTTGTCTTTCGTGATATACGCGAAGAAGTTTAAGTTTTCACTGTCTTGGCATGCACAGAATATATTACAGATTTCATGTTCACACACAACACGCTGAAATGAAGCGAGAGAAAGAGACCCCTGGTTAGGTTACAGAGTTTTATTTAATACAGAACGAGAGAGAGTGAAGTTGACAGAGTTTATGTCAGAAACTTTGGCATTTGGACCAGTCATATATTTGGCTCAAATATTCTGCTTCTTTAATGTTTTAAACTGGTCAGATCCAGCCTCTCACACTTACCCTACAATGTCGTTCTAACAATCAACGATGTCGTCATTGAAATCTCAGAGCTATGGGATAATCCAGGATTAATTCAAGACAATGGGAATAAATAGGAATTATATTTAACAGGGTGATTTGAATAATAAAGGGTTATACGTACATATACATTTATCTATACACACACACATATATATATATACACACACACAAACATATATACACACACACAAATATACACATATATACACACACACACATATATATATACTTATACAGACATATATATACACACAAATATATACATATACACATACATATATACACACACATATATATACACACACATATATACACGCATATATATAGATATACACCTATACTCACACACACACATATATATACACGTACACACACATATACACACATATAAACACACATACAGATATATATATACATACACACATACATATACTCTCCCATATATACACATACATACACACACATATACTCATAAACATACATATACATGCACACATATGCACATACGCCCACATACCCTTTTCCTCGCATACCAACAAGGGGGGGGGAGCAGAGACAGGAAGACGGGACAGAGATGCGGAAGCAAACGAAAGACGAGAGACTCACTTTGGATTCAGCGTCAATAAATTTCACTCCTTTGTATGAAATGGACAGCGTTATCGAAGACACACTGGCCATGTTTTCGGTAGATTTCTGAAACGAGAAGCAAAGAGGAGGTAAGTCTTGCAAACATAAAACCAGGATGTTCACATAAATATATATATAGATTTCTTTGAGGTGAGGTGCCTGAACTCACTGGCCGATGAATTCGTAAGTGCCTTTCTTATCGTTGATTTTTGGTGTCGCATGGCCAAAAATTACCGTGAATTTTTTTTTAGAGACACTTTCAAATTTATCAGAATATTTGGGCTGAAGATTGGAATAGTGAAATTTTCATTCGCTTAACCATGAAACGATTCGTATCCAATTAACTAAAGACTTGTTTTGTTTACGCTTTTCCCTCCGGTTTTTTGTTCTATGTGTGCCATAGATATCGCCATCCGTTTAGAGAAAAATTTGTAGTTTAGAATCAGTAGTTCTTTGACTGCTATTTCTAAATTTTCAGTATGTTGGAGAAGCAACTCAATTGCTAATCCCTGTATATTTATAATGATAAATAGTTTTACCGATAAAGGTTTTTTTCATACTGAACTACTTGGCAAAATTGTTAATTATTAATTCTATTATTAATTGACGATTCTCTGCCCTTATTCTTGTATATATATAGATAGATAGATAGATAGATAGATG
>NW_026315910.1:158782-161446 GCF_001194135.2 Octopus bimaculoides | reverse complement strand
ATTTGGGCTGAAGATTGGAATAGTGAAATTTTCATTCACTTAACCATGAAACGATTCGTATCCAATTAACTAAAGGCTTGGTTTGTTTGCGCTTTTCCCTCCGGCTTTTTGTTCTATGTGTGCCATAAATATCGCCATCCACTTTAGAGAAAAATTTGTAGTTTAGAATCAGTAGTTCTTTGACTGCTATTTCTAAATTTTCAGTATGTTGGAGAAGCAACTCAATTGCTAATCCCTGTATATTTATAATGATAAATAGTTTTACCGATAAAGGTTTTTTTCATACTGAACTACTTGGCAAAATTGTTAATTATTAATTCTATTATTAATTGACGATTCTCTGCCCTTATTCTTGTATATATATAGATAGATAGATAGATAGATAGATGTGACCTGTGTTTAGAAGAATTTTACCAGATTTTTACATCTAAAGGTAATGCAGTAAATACTAGACAAGAACAAGCGTTGAGAAGCTTGCACGTGAGAAAATTCATATTTGCCCAGTGTAAATGAATAATAAACAAGTAAGCAACAGAATGTTTTGAAATAATGAAATTATTTCCAAAGACCAGCTCCATCAAGATTAACAGTTCAGGGAATATGTGACAAATTTGAGCAGACTGGGTCCATCTGCAATGCGCAGAAATGTGGTCAACCGGTCAGTGTTCACACTGAAGAAAGTGAAATGCTTATGGGTCAAGCATTCACTCAAAGTCCCCAGAAATCAAAAGAAGGCTTTCAATGAGCTAGGCATCTCGTGCAGGCCCCTTAGTCGACTCATGAACCTGTTAGGTTTTAAAAACAGAAAGAGAGGTATAAAAAGAACATCCCATTCATAATATGCAACGGTGTACCTCATTTAATCTATTGTTATTATTATTATTACTATCAATAGGGAGAAAGAGAGAGAGTGAGAGACAGAGAGAGAAAGAGAGAAAGAGAGAAAGAGAGAGAGAAAGAGAGAAAGAGAGAGAGAAAGAGAGAGAGAGTGATAAAGATAGATAGACATCTATATAGAGACAAACAGTAAGATAGATAGATAGATAGATAGCCACTAATACTAACTCCTATACTGTACATTAGATAATGTAGTCCTAGATACACTATGCCTGAATAAAAGATGGGATGGTCACAGTTGGAGCCTCTTTAATCATAAGTCTACTGGATCATTACTGACCTGGGGTTAAACAACAACAGCTATAGCCACTAATACTAACTCCTATACTGTACATTATATAATGTAGTCCTAGATACACTATGCCTGAATAAAAGATGGAATGGTCACAGCTGAAAACATCTTTGATCGTAAGTCTCTCTGGACCAGGACTGACCTGGGGCTAAACAACAACAACAACAACTACCCACTCCCATCCCTCTCTCCCACATCCACATACCCCAGTCCATAGAAGCCCACCTCCTTTTAAGTCTTAATGTCCACGTTCTCCGCCCTTCCATTTCCATAATGTTACTTCAATTCCCTTGGGCCAATATCTTAAGGCAACAGAAAAAAGTGGGTGGCACAGTGCCACCACTTGGCTCATCTCTATCCCTTACACACACACACACACTCTCTCTCTCTCTCTTCTATAGTACCCATTCTCTTTCTCCATCTTTCTCTTCCCTGCAGCTCTTCTCTCTCTCTATCGCTTTCTCTCTCTCACCCCCCCCCCTCTACAGCCTTCTCTATGCTTTGTTTTTTTCTCTGTTCTCTCAACCATGACGCCACTCTACCATAGTGGAGTGGTTGAGGTTGAGAATAAGGTGGTAGGGTTGTTTTCTAAAACTGTGGTGGTGGTGGAGACAGAGGCAGAAGTGGCGGTGGCAGTGGTGGAGGGTAACCCAGGCTGACAAGAACCTATTACACACACACACACACACACACACACACATGGTTCCAATTTTTTTACTTGTTTCAGTCATTTCACTGTGGCCATGCTGGAGAATCATCTTCAGTCAAACAAATTGACCCCGGGACTTGTTCAGGCTGCAATCTGATCTGGCAGAGTTTCTACAGCTGGATGCCCTTCCTAACGCCAACCCCTCCGAGAGTGTAGTGGGTGCTTTTTACGTGCCACCCGCACGAAGGCCAGTCAGGTGGTACTGGCAACGGCCACGCTCAAAATGGTGTATTTTACGTGCCACCTGCACAGGAGCCAGTCCATCGGCACTGGCAACGATCTACATATAAATATATATACATAATTAAGGGATCAGGGTCAATTATGTTTAATTATGTTTATAAATGTATATGAACTTTTAAATAAGTTCTCCACCGATAATGGTGTTTACATACCGAAGGGCTTGGTAAAATTATTAATTGTTGATTTATTAATAAATTAATAAATTGATAAACCTTTACCCTTTTAATTGTAATAATTATAAATATATATATGTATATATACATACACATGCACATTCAGCACTCATACACACACATATATACACGTGATCACAAACAATATTATATACCAAACTCTAAATACTAGTGGAGAGTAATCTCAACTATTGTTATATATAGATTGATATTCCTGCTGTCATGAGAATTCTGTCTTCTAGGTACACAAATATTTATCTATACATATACACACACGCATATATACTCTCATATCTCTCTCTCTCTCTCTCTCTCTCTCTCTCTATATATATATATATATATATATATAT
>NW_026315910.1:156598-158357 GCF_001194135.2 Octopus bimaculoides | reverse complement strand
GGAGACGTTGGTGTGGGGGGGAGGGCCGATGGTGTGGTTCTGTGCATGAACAGTGATACTGTTTGCGGTGGTGGTGGTGGTGGTGGTGGTGGTCCTGGTGACGATGATTGCAAAGGTGGCGATGGTGGTGGTGGTGGTGGTAGTGGCAGTGATGAGGGTAAAAGTGCCAGTGTTGTTGGTGGTGGTGGTGGTAGCTGTGGTAGTGCTGCGATGGTGTGGTGGTGGTTGTGGTGTTTGTGGAGGTAGTGGTTGTAGTGGTGATGGTGTTTATGGTGGTGGTAGTGGTGTGGTAGTGGCTGTGGTGGTTGTGATGGTGGTGGTGGTGGTAGTGGCTGTGGTGATGTGGTAATGGTGGTGGTTGCGGTGCTAGTAGTGGTAGTAGGGGTTGTGGTTGCTGTGGTGGTTGTAATGGTGGTGGTACTGGTGTTTGTGTTGTAGTTGTCAGTTGTGTTGATTTCATCGACCCCATTGCTTCTCTGGTACTTAATATATCAACCCCAAAAGAATAAAATGCAAAGCCAACATCGGCGGGATTTGAACTCAGAACAAAGCAGCAGACACACACACACACATACATCCGGCCATAGAAACCATGCCAAAGCAGACATTAATGATGATAATGGTGATGATGATGATGATGCAGGCATGGCCATGTGGTAAGAAGCTTGCTTCACAACCACCTTGTTTCCAAGTTCAGTCCCACTGCATGGCACCTTGGGCAAAGGGTCTTCTGCTACAGCCTTGAGACAACCAAAGCCTTGTGAGTGGATTTGGTCGGCAGAAACTGGAAAGAACCCTATAGTAAGTGTGGCTGTGTGGTAAGTAACTTGCCTCACAACCACATGGTTCCAGGTTCAGTCCCACTGCATGGCACCTTGGGCAAGTTCCTTCTACTAGAGCCTTGGGCCAACCAAAAGCCTTTTAAGCTGATTTGATAGACAGAAACTCAAAGAAGCCTGTTGTGTATATATATGTATATATATGTATGTATATATGTATGTATATATATGTATGTATATAAGTATGTACATATATGTATGTATATATGTATGTATATAAGTATGTATATATATGTATGTATATATGTATGTATAATAAGTATGTATATATATGTATATATATATGTATGTATATAAGTATGTATATGTGTGTGTGTATATTTTTGCCTTGCAGTAAACAAATGTCCCCACCATACAAGCAGTGTTGTTTGCAATCTTCTGTAAAAACATGTCCGGTCGTTTTGGTGCTTGTGCTTCAAGAACCAGGGGTGTAAAACATTGACCTTGCTTCAAAAGAGATAGGGGTCAGCAACAGAGAGGGCCTCTTACTCACAGGGAAAATCTGCCTTGCAGAGTTTTCGAGTTCGCCTCTAACCCATGCAAGCATGGAAAAGCGGATGTTAAAACAGCCGTCAAGGAATCTAACGCCAGCATCACGTCGACAAGCATCACCAGAAATACCACGACGACCACCACCACCATGACAATCATCATCATCATCAACATCATCGTTGTCATCACCGCTGCCGTCAACAGCCTCATCAGCATCACCATGACCATCACCCAAACCATCATCACCACCAGCATCATCGTCATCACTGTCATCATCATCAGCAGCATTATCACAACCATCATCATCATTGTCATCACCATCACCGCCACCACCACCAGACTAATGCTTGCACCATTGAAAAACCGACCACCATCACCACCAATAAACAGTAATATCATCACCATTAGAACCAACCAACCACCACCAC
>NW_026315910.1:155958-156389 GCF_001194135.2 Octopus bimaculoides | reverse complement strand
GTGGTATGGGCCACAGAAAAGGAGTCCCCGCGGAGGGGGATCAATCAATTTCGTACAAAACCAATCGACAGACGAAGAGGAGAGAGAGAGAGAGAGAAAGAGAGGGAGGGAGAGAGAGAGGGAGAGAGGCGGGGGGGAAGGAAAGATAGGCGGTGGAGCACCAGAGGTGTGGATGGAGCACGAGTGAATTGCTATACACAATTGTTGGCGTACATCACATGGACAACACACACAGAGAGACACACAGACAAAGTCATACGGAAAATGACGGAGAGACATGCACACACACGCACACACTCATATATATACACACATACACACACGCACATGCACACACTCATATATACACACACACATGCACATATATAAATATATATAACAGTTACATATACACGGTCATACAGACACAGACATATACACACACACACACA
>NW_026315910.1:153502-154794 GCF_001194135.2 Octopus bimaculoides | reverse complement strand
GAGGTGTCTGTGGTGTGAAAATATATACATTTTTATGTGTATATACGCACGTGTGTGTGAATATATACACATTTTTGCACACACACATATATATATATATCTTTGGATATATGTACCTCTTTATGTATACATAGATATGAGTGAATATATATATATATATATATATATATATATATATACACACACCTTGTTATCATCATCACGATGTATTCTTATACACGCATACATCGAATGAGTTAAGGCATGTTTGCCTATTGAGAGAGGGGACAGTGTGAAGAGGTGGGTAAAAAATATCCAGTGACTATATTTATTGAAAACTATCTGTTTAAATACTGTCTCGTTGTCTGTCTGTCAATCAATCGATCAATCAATCAATCAATCAATCCTTTCATTTATCTGTCTGTCTAATTTTCCATCTATCCTCTATCGGGCTCGTTATCATTACGTAGATAGATAGGTTGAGGTGTGGCTGTGTGGTAAGTAGCTTGCTTACCAACCACATGGTTCTGGGTTCAGTCCACTGCATGGCACCTTGGGCAAGTGTCTTCTAAGATAGCCTAGGGCCGCCAAAGCCTTGTGAGTAGATTTGGTAGACGGAAACTGAAAGAGGCCCATCGTATATATATATATGTGTGTGTGAGTGTGTAGGTGTGTCTTTATGCCATTGATGTCCCCCCCATGACTTCTTGGCAACTAATGCTAGTGTGTTCACACCCTCCACCCCATAACTTAGCAGTTCAACAAAACAGATCAACGGAACAAATAGTGAGGTTGATACATTGAAGTGAAAGTTTCTCAAGGCTGTGGCCCAGCGACATGTATATAAGCACATGTATGTGTGTGTGTGTGTGTGTATGTCTTGCGAGTTACTTGATGACTCTGTCAGAGCTGGTGCCACATAAAAAGCACCCAGTCCCCACAGTAAAGTGGTTGGCATTTGGAAGGGCATCCAGCTATAAAAAACCTTGCCAAAACTGCCCCCCACCTGTGCTTGTGCCATGTAAAAAGCATTCAGTCTGGTCTAGGGTAGGTTTTCTACCTGGCCGGCTCCTGTCAACTGCCCTACCTATGCATGCATGGAAGATAGACAGATGATGATGATGATGATGATGATGATGATGATACAGGCAATTATGTGGATAAACAAACTAGATATATCAAATATTGGTTCCAGGTTCAGTCCCACTGCGTGGCACCTTGAGCAAGTGTCTTCTAATATAGCCTCAGGCCGACCAAAGCCTTGTGAGTGGATTTGGTAGACAGAAACTGAAAGAAGCACGTCGTATATATGT
>NW_026315910.1:152057-152875 GCF_001194135.2 Octopus bimaculoides | reverse complement strand
ATACCCACAGTTATGTTGTACACAACAACTGCATCGCCGCCTGCTCGCCCTGCCCTTCCTCTACCCGTCCAGCCATGCCTTCCCCTATCCGTTCGTCTAACCCCTTCTTTTCCCCCCTCCCCCGCTTTCTTTGCCACTGCTCCGCCTCTCAAGCAACAATTGAAGAAATCCCCAAGGGGGGAGGGAGAGGAAGGGAGATAGGGGAGGAGGAAGAGAGAGAGAGGGGAAAGTGAGAGGAAGAGGACAGAGAGAGAGAGAGAGAGATACAGAACAATAGACAAAATGACAGAGAGAGGGAGGAAAAGAGACAGGGAGAGGAAACGGCAGAGAGAGAGAGGGAGACAGAAGGAGGAGAGAGAGAGAGAGAGAGAGAGATAGAGAGGGAGAGAGAGAGAAGGACAGAGAGAGACAGAAAAATAGATAGAATGAGAGAGAAAGAGACAGACAGAGGGAGGAAAAGAGAGGGAGAGGGAAATGAGAGGGAACAGAGAGAGGCAGAAAGAGAAGGAGAGGACAGAGAGAGACAGACAGTCAGACAGAGAGAGAAAGAGTAAGACAGCAAGAGAGAGAGAGAGAGACAGAGAAAGAGAGAATGACAGACAGACAGACAGACAGACAGACAGACAGACAGAGAAGTATAGAGGTCTGTTAATTGCATTAAACCGTGAAAAGCGCGACCGACACACCCACCCGTCACACCTCCACCCCTTTCTAATTCATCTCTCACGGACCCCCACCACCAACACCAACACCACCGCACACACACACAAGCCTCAACCACTGCCACTACCCCCCCCCACAGGACGCCGTCCACGACC